>NC_011909.2:41624-341624 GCF_000006355.2 Plasmodium knowlesi strain H | reverse complement strand
ATTAATTGTCAAGCATACACGCACAAACAGGTGAACGTGTAGAGTTCGGGGGGAAATGGAAATGAAAGGCAAAGTGAAGGAATAATCAAAGGCAAAAGATTTGGGATGAAAAGGTGACAACGAAAAACAAGTTTCATTTTATTAAAAAAAAAAAAAAAAAAGCCACACACAAAGCAGCACGCTAAGAGTGGCAAAAACTTAAAAATTGAAAACTTTAAATTAAAAAAAAAAAAAAAGGGGAAAGAAAAATATGTGATAAATAAAAGTCGAATTGTGGTCTACAAAAGATTAAAAACTCTTGCTGCGCCACCCCACTCGTCTCCCCCTTAATTCACTTCTTGTGTGATCTAGTTGCATGTTTCCCCCCCCCTCTGAAGGGAGAAGGGATCAGCTGTTCAGGCAAGCGCTGCAATACCAGTCATTCTCCATATCGGGGGGATTGTCAATAGAATACTTGCAGCAGATCCAGTGATACCATTTTTCACATTTGTCACATCCAATCCAATTTAGTCCATCGGCTGGGGAGCCATCACTCAGTTCTTCATAGAAACTTTTGCATACCGGACAATAAATTTGTTCCTCCTTTATGAGTTCATTATTTTGTGTGTGTTGTTTTCCTTCCTTCATTCCATTTTGGTTCACTTTCACCAGTTCCTTTTTCGTACCCTTTGACTTCTCCACAGAATGTTTATCCTTGTTCACAATAAGCTCGTTCAGATGGTATGTCGTGGAGTTCATATTGACATCAAACTCAGTAGAGACATTTGTCTTCTGTGCATGGCTGTTGTTGCTTATCTGCGTTGGGCTTATTAGCCCAGTGGATGCATTTAACATGTTGCTACTAAAATTGGTGTTTTCAAAATTGTCCTCATAGTTTCCGTTTTTATTTTTTCGATACTTCCTTCTCTTTGTTCCATTCCCTTTGCCATTCATGTCGAGGTTTAAATTATAACAACTAGAATCATTGGGAAGGTTCTTCTTTGCTGTCTTCTCATTCGGTTGCAGTAAATATTTTTTTCTCTTTTTTTCTAATTGGTTATACTTATCCCTTTTGGTAGAAAAAATGTGTGGATTGGTTTTGGCACTTTGCAGATTGGCCAATTGTCCATCCTTTTTCACGTCCTCACTTTTGGCCTCGAAAAAGGGGTATGTATTATTGGGAATAGTTTTGGAAGCACTGTAATATGGCATCGTCATCATGTTTTGATTCTGAGGGGTCTTGGTCCCTTGATGAATAAAGCTATTGCTCACTATGTTGTTAATCTGAGAATATGCCTTGGAGTTAAAGAAGGAAACATTTTGAAATGATCGAAGTTCTTCTGTTTCATTTTCAGACAACAATGAGACTGCGCTTTCTGTTACATTGTCATCAATAAATGAGGGATCGTTTTTGAATTTTCCATTGTTACTTAAGTTTGCAAATGGATTTTTTCCACCATCTGCTCCTACTTGTAGTGCTTTACGTTTATCTTGTGGTAAGTTACTACTATCTGTTGCTCCTTTTCTTCCCATAATGAGATCAGAAATGTGGTTGACTCCATGTCGTGCATCCTCTGCTTGCATGTTCTTCTGTGCGTGGGATGAACTCTTAGAATGGTGTTCAATTAGGAACTTCAAATCTTTGTGAAAAAAGTTTTCTCCGTTGTTGTCATGATTACCACCTGTGCTTTCCTCATTGTGGAAGATACCCGCCGCAATGTGCTCTTCATCCAAGATGTGACCTAGACCTGTTTTCTTCTTGTGGCTTCTTTTAATATCATTCGATAGCAGATGAGTAGATTTTTTCAAAGCGTTTAATTGCGTCCTTTCGAAAATGGTATTGATGCACGGATTTTCCTCTATCTTGATTGGCTTCATTAAATGGTTAACGCAGTTCTTATTTAGTTGCTTAAAAATGTAGGTGCCCATTAGGAAATTGTACAAATGGTTGAAGGGACTGTCGAGGAAATTCTCAAAAAAGAACAACTTATTTGTGTTAATAAAATTTGATACTGTGCTTTTTTTACATGACTGGAAGGTATGCTTAAAACAATAAGCCTTCTTCGGATTGTAAATATCAACACGGCCAAAAAAATTGTCCATTTTGCACCCTAATAAAATTCCACATGAAATATGGAAGGACATATCGCAGTCTGTATTGCTGCATGTGATAACTATTCCATGCTTAATTCTACAGTAACTACAAACCTTTTTAATTGCCCCCGGTTTCGTTTCGTTCATGTTCTTTTTGCAATAGGCTGTATTAACGTATTCTAAACATTTGGGGTGAACAAATAGTAGTTCTTTCTTCGCCTTATCTTCATGACAATTTAGAAATCCATCTAATCTGGGACAATACATACAGAAACCTATTTTCCTTTTTACTTGAAAATATTGACACCTCGGGCATACAAACTCATCATCGTTATGATTCTTTTTGGTTATATCGTGCGTATGTTCTTTGGCCTGCTCAATCTTTGACGATAAGCCCTGTTCCGCAAGTTTGCTATCAATAGATTTTCTTTTCTCCGGTTGTTCGCCTCCATTTTGTGCATCATCCTCGCCGTTCACAATTACAGCGTCTCCTTCCACGGGAACAGCAACCGCGTCCGTATCAATTGCCTCCACGTCAACACCTCCATCAATGGAACCATTTTTATTTCCATTTTGTTTCTCCCCAGATTGAGCCCCCTCGGATGGGTCAACGATAATAACCGACTCTCCTGTTTTATTTTCATTATTCTCATCCGTTACCACCACGTTGTCATTATAATTTGTCGTATCAGCCGTGTGTAGTCTGTGTCTGTTTTTGCTTGGTCTTCCGACTTTGTTGGGGCGTGTTGCGTTTCTGATGCGTTCTCTCACCCTCACAACTGAGTGGCTAGGCGCCTTAATTTTCGTCCCTTCGTTCAGGTAATTCTTAATAATGTCGATATTCATTCTGTGGCAACAGAAGTAACAAATAAATACGTTGCACATGCAGCATTTCTTGAGTACACTGAGTGATCCTAATCTGCGCTCCTTTTTATTCTCTAGATGTTCTCTGAGGTTGGACCCGCAGGAAGTAGTGTAGTTGCTATTTTCGTGATTGTTGTTTCCGCTAACTGGGTCTCCATTTCCAGTGATGTTAGTATTTCCACCTTCAAGTGCGTACGTGTCACCCCTGCTTGCGGCCTTCCTCTCATCCCTTCCCTTCTGTGGGTAACTGGACCTGGATAAGCACACACTGCATAACATTAAATCCTTATTATTCAACAAGGAGAGAAATTGAAGGAAAAAAGAAAAAAAGGAATCTTCATCCTCATAATTTATACTGTTGATGTGATACTTTTCCAGGATAAGCTCCGACAGTCTTCTCAACTGGAAATCATTAAAATGAGGATACAGTAATAAAATATTTTCAAAGTTCTTTAACTTTTTATACTTATCGCTTAGTATGACGCTATTCAATTCTTGCAAATCCTTATGCATGTACAAGAAATCATGCGTAAGTAATTTGAGGAGGGAATCCTCATCAAGCATGTTTTCGTTGTAGATATTTTTGAAGCTACTTATGCTTATAATATTGTTGCACTTGGTACTGCTAATTTTGTTTATGGTTTCTAGGTCGAATATGTCGATGGACGTGTTCTTCGTTCGGTTTTTCTCCTCCAGTTCTAGGAACATCTTTCCTTGTTCATCATCTGCATCTGGATCCATATCAGTTGCGCATTTAGTCATTGGCGCGGTAGCGCAATCGGGCGACGTACTGCTCTGTTCATTTTCCACTTTCGTAGTGTCCACCTCTGGTACGGTGATTCTCTTTCTTACTCTGCTTTGATCTGATATGGAAGTCACCACATCGTTGCGCTCCTTAGACAAGTGCTGATCAAACGCCTGGTACAAATCGTTAAAATCGTCCATAATGCCTACATTGTTTTGCAAATCCTGGCTATATTTATCATAATTAAAATAAACAAATTTCTCAAATATGGAGAGAGATGATAAGGATAATAAATTAAATAATTTCATATCACTAATTTTAAGGTAGGATTGCAAAATGTATGCATCAAATACTTTAGACATATTTACTTTATCTTCCAATTTATTTTTATTAAATTCTTTTTCACGAAGGATTTGGTATTTCCTTAAAATTTCGGTGGGCGCTTTTTTCTGGGAATGATTGGAACAAAACAAAACTAATTTATTCGATTCGTTCAATTCGATGAGATATTTATTCGACGATGTGGCACATGATATGTGATAATACTTAAAGCAGTCTGCAATGTTACACTTAATTATTCCCGTGTTGCTTGACCTCAAACAGAGAGAGCATTTATACTTGGTCTTCTCCCTACTGCTAATTTCTATTTTATCATTAATTACGCAATTGCTTATTAATGCACAACGGATATGACACCACTGATTTTTATTTTTAGTCCTCTTAATAGGACCTCCTCCCATGTAGAAGGAATCGAATTCGCAAATGCAGCAAGTGGGAATTTTAAAAATGAAGGAAAAGTTCTTACTATAGTTGTACTTCAAAAGAAGGTTATTTTCATCCGAGTCATTTTCATAAAAAGGGAAATTACGATCGATAAATTGGGATAAATCGGAATTCGTTTCGCTAAAATATTTTTGTGCTATAAGTGTTTTTTCTTTAAGACCCATCTTTATATCCACATCTTGCTTGGTATCCTCTGGCGGATGCACCTCAGACTTATTCACTCCTTCACTGCTATTCTGATAAGTACATTCGTTTGTGTCATATTCTCTTTCTGTCTTGACATGGTTAGTAGGATTTATAGGGTACAAGTTCTGGTTACAGTTGGAATTATTCAAAATATCATTATTAGGGGTCAAAGTGGTACACGTGGCTTCCAAATTATTTTCTTCATTTTTACTGTTGTTTTTATTCATATTAAGCATTTTAATTTTGTTTAATTTTGTGCTGCCTAGGGGTCTGCCTCTTTTCCTTACAACCACAGTTGTATTACCATCATTCGTTTGAATATTATTCTTGCTTGCATTGCCTTTTTTGGCTCTCAATCTATTTCTCCTCTTTAATTCTCGCTTGGATATTTTACTATGATGAGAATTTTTATCCTTCTTTTTTTTATCTCCCTTTTCATCCTTTTCCTTTTCTTTTTCATTTTCCTTTGAATCATCTCCGTCACTTTCTTCCAAATTTTCATTTATTAGGAACGGTTCCTGACGGAACATTTTCAGATGTTCCGGTTTTAGTGCATAAGCCTGGGAGGTGTACATTGAGTGCTTATACGGAATTAGGTGACCATTTCTGATGCTACTACTAGGCTTAGTTCCTTCTTCCCCTCCTCCATGGAGAAGAGTCTTCTTCACAATAATGCAATTGAAAAATATTTTGTACTTATACAAATGGGTGTTCTTCAAAACCACTTTTTCGAAAAAGTCATGAGAGTCTTTAATGTCCACGTTGTATTTCTCCTTGTAATGCGAAACATCCCCGTCCATATCAAACAACAGCAAAATTGATTTATGCTTATAAATGGCGCTAATGGGGTCGTTCCTATTTATGGTGATTTCCTCCGGGGGGATATATTCCTTCAATTCTTTTTTTATATCTAAGGAGGAATTACCAAATTCATCACAAGATCTGGATAAATATTCAAGCTCTTTTCTTTTCCTCGGACCACTTAAATTTCTGATAATTTTAAAAGCCGTGGAATCCTCTATGAACAAAATTTGATTCCTTAGGTATGAGCATAATGGGCAGATCCATTGTTCGTCGTCCGGACTTTTTGCGCTATCCTGATTGGCATCATTTTCTCCACTTCCACTTGTGGCTGTAATATTTGTTCCGTTGATCTGGTAGGATGATGCAGCAGGGGAGGCTATTCCTTCCGTTTCCAAAATGTTGCTCTGTTTGTATTGCAACTCATTTTTTGTGTTACTCACTAGGGGAGGATCCTTCAAAATGGAGGCCTCCTCCAGTTCTCCATTTTTTATCGAATCCATTCTTTCGATCTTCACATTAGTGGTACCCTCTACCCCTGCGGATGTTGGATTCGAATTTTTATTCGCTTCTCCGTTCGGGCAATTATCTTCGTTTATAGGTTCGAGGGATGGCTGACCTGAACCTTCCCCTTTGATTCCGTTCCCGTGTTGATCATTGCAAGATGTCTTCATTTCGACATTTTGGCTGACATCTTTTTCTTCATTCTCACCCTCCGCTTCACCATTTTTACCATCCTCCCCGATTTCCTCACATTTCGGAGTAGTAAAAATACTAATGGGCGAATCAAAATTGATATAACAATCGGAGAGAAGAGACTTTATTATGTTAAGGTTAACCTTCTTGGATTCGCTTTTCTTAGTCGTACCGTTGGCAGTCCAAGAAGATTCATGCTGCTTACCGGTAGGTTCCTCTGATTCGTTCTTGTCTGAATTCTGTGAACTTCTCCTAACAATGTTATAATTTTTAATATTCCTGGAACCCGTGCAAAATGAATGCATGGGTGTGTAACAACAGTCACAGAAAACTATGGGGTTATCTTCCCAATCTTCTCCCAAACTGCAAATGTTGCATAGGGCCTTTTCAGTCCAGTTATTTGGTAACTGAGAACTGTTGCTAATTAATATTCTTAATTTTAGCAAATCTACAATCTGCTTGGATAGCGTATATGTATGCTTCGTGTTTAGCTTATTTTTTAAATACTCATTGATATAGAAGTTGATCATTTTATCCTCGATGGAATACCAGTATTTGTAAGGCTTCTTTTTTTCATTCTTTATGTTATCTAGCAGCTTGGTCAGGATTTTCCTCTGCTCCTTTATGTTATGCACGTACCGGGAAAAGAGCACGCATATTTCCTTATTAATACTTTTCATATTTTTCGCATTTTTTGCATCATTCTCGCTTTTTACGTTCCCTTCATTGGTGTTGTTGACGATTCCATCTGCACTACCTACCACAGGTAAGATAATTCCTGCGTCATTGCTGTTTGGTCCAACTCCGAATTCCGAGGCACCCCCATTGTGCAGCTCACCAAGTGGAGAGTTGTTATCACTGGTAAGACACGGTACAGTTTTGTCTTGGTCGTTCTGATAATTCGCGTTGTATTCTCCCAACCCAGATGTACTCTTCTTGATTAGTTTTTTCTTCCGATTTTTTAATTTGTTAAAATTTATACAATAAGCACGTATCTTCTTCGTGACCGAATTGCTGTTATTGTAATTCACATTCAAAATGTTTTTTCGATATTTGTCTAGATTTAAATTTGTTAATATGAACTCGAAGTATATGCTGGATTTGTATTGATTTCTTTGCAGCGAAAAAATGGAACTATTAAAAGGCACTGTCGCTTTATTCGGAATGGAGAATTTGAACTTCCTGAGGAACTGAAAATTGTAGTATTTATTCTGCTTCTTCAATCGTAACTTTTTCCTATAGGAGGATTTCCTCTGACATTCACGGTAAGCACTTTGGTGCTTTTTATTTTGCACTCCTTTTGAGTTATTATTATGACCTGGACATGTGTTACTGCTAAATGGAAGGTCTTCCTGGTTAGTCGTTTCAGGGTCTATTTGATTGCTCACTGCGCAAGAGGCTCCTTCCTCATTGAGCAATGGCTCCTGCGATTCCTTGCTCTCGCTCATGTTGCTAGGAGAGCAAATCATTAAAGACTCCTCCAATTGGCTATTAACTGTATGACTATTTTTATCCTCATTGGTGTCGCTTAAAAGGTTCGTTTCCCCCATTGCTATTTCTTCACTTTGTACATATGACTGTTTCTTCTCACCCGTTCCATCTCCAATTTTTGGCACCGAATGAGGATCCCATTGGGCTACGCCATCTGCGTTATCCTGCATAGCCTGCTCACTGAGGGGAAGCTGCTCATCTTCCTCCTCATCCCTCACGTCGCTACCTGAATGCTCTATCTGCACCTGCTCGGATTTACTGGAATACTCCTTGGCTTCGCTACTATACACATTGTTTGCAGATTCGTCATCCTTACTTCCGTTGTGCACCTTCTTTATCTCAGCGTCAGTCAGTTCTAGGCTGTTGGTGTCGTTACCAAACTTGTACTTTTCTTTCTCTAAACTTTCCAAACTTTTATTCACAACTTCATGTTCGATTTTGTCGGGATAATTTGCCTCTTCCTTCAGTTTTATCGTTTGCGAGGCATCGTCTGTAATGATTTTTTTTTTTTTTTTTTTTTTTTTCTTCTTTTTTAATTTTCCACTTGCATCCTTACGTACTAATAGGCGTTTTTTCCTCTTCCTAATTTTCCTGCATGCTATTTTCTTATTGACATTTTTGATGTGAATGTACTTTGACTTGGCATTCGTTAGCTTTAAATTTTTCACCTTATAAAGTAAATTTTTATTTTTTTGCCTTTCCCAGTAGGGCAAAATATTCCCCAGAATAATTGGCAAGGAGGCATAATTCTTCAATTCATCCAAAATGCTGTTATAACATTTCTCCTTATCCTGGATGGACATTTTAGGGTTTAGTATGTTCCTTCTATCGCCAAAAGTAATTTCCGTAAGCAATTTTGCTAGAGCTTCCTTCTCACGGAGGTCTTCTTCCTCCTTAAGTAACTGTTCATCCTTACCCGTTTCTCCATGCACACTACTGTTTCGCTTGACAAAGGCCTTCTCCCAACCGTTGCTCTTTTCTGCATCATCCTCATTCTCACCGTCCACGTCGATCTTTTCGCTAAAATCGTAATTCTTGGGAATATAAATCGAAATGTGGAGTCCATTGGGCACGGGTTTGTTCTGAATATACGGAAGTTTACCAACTCCATCGTATTTCTTATTCAAAAAGGGGTTAAAGAAATTCGAGTCGTGCTTATTTGTTCTACTGGATCTAGAGGGAGTGGCCCACTTTTCCATCGGCGACTTGGAATATTCATCGTTTTCGATATTTTTCTTCAGTTTGGTTTCACTCTCCTTTTTAGGGAAAACTTTTGCATTTTTATAATTAATTGATTGGTCATAAGGGTACCCCATGTTACCTTCACCATTATGTAGCATCATCCCATTTTCATAATTCATCAAATCAGCTTGATGATAAAACCCTCTACTGTATATTGAAGGTGGGGGTGGAACCATAAACTGTTTACCATATAGTACGTCATTCCTGTAAGAACTAATTCCGTTGTTTAAATTTAGTGGACCATTTGACAAAGGATAATTCTGCGTCGAGAATTTATTATTTCCTTGTTTGTCTAGGAACATCGAGGGTTGTTCACCAATTCTATTATTCATATGACTGTTCATGTGAAGATGCTCCAAATTGATTATGCTTCTACTATTTTGCGTGCTTCGAAAATTGGGAATATTTCTAGTTCCCGAATTTTCAATGCTAAGCCTATTAGTGTTGTTTATATTCGTGCCACATTTCTCCTGATTATTCTCCCCACTGTAGTTGTCATTTGGGGGTCCATTGATCTCTTCTTCCTTGTTCACAGGATTAAACATTCCTCGAGTCATATCGGAAAGCGCACAGGGGAACATATTCATTTCTTCATTCATTTTGTTGTCGAACTGACTATTCACAAGCAAAAGGTCGTTCTTCTGCATGGGCATATTTACGATCATTCCCACATGGTTCATTTTGTGGAAGGAGTTACTCTTACCAAACGGGGGAAGACTATCATTTGGGTTGGCAACTCCTGGATTGACGCAAGGGTTAGTGTCATTTTGGTGCATTCTATCTTTTTCATCGTTATCATTTTGATCCTCTCGTAGTTTATTAACATTCTGTTCATTATTTGACGACATGACCCTTGTAACTGGGGCTGCGGTTATTGGAGTCGAATCAGTATTTACTTCACCCATCTCTTTGCCCATCTTGTTAAATTCTGGAATCACACCTGTTTCCCTAGAGGTATTTTTCAACTGGGCGTA
Source organism: Plasmodium knowlesi strain H (assembly GCF_000006355.2). Classification (NCBI taxonomy): domain Eukaryota; phylum Apicomplexa; class Aconoidasida; order Haemosporida; family Plasmodiidae; genus Plasmodium; species Plasmodium knowlesi. The sequence goes on along the minus strand of NC_011909.2, from coordinate 331,769 downwards.
AGTGGGCATCTGACCATTGCCATTGTTGTTCTTCTCGCCATGATTAACACTGCTATCGACTATATTGACAAAGGGGGTATTCACATTCCTTACGCTGACATGGTGAGTCCCACCCGAAGGAGGGGAAACGATGTAGTCCAGGTGGTCCACATTGTGCGGATTGTCTTTTTTGGAATTCTCCTGAATGTCAAACATGGGGTCATTTCCAAGGAGATCCGGAAGGTCGGACATGGGGAAGGCTCTCATGAAGAAATTGTTCTCCTTAAAATTACTCGGCTGAATTTGGCTCAAATTTCTGCCCATATGGAAGGGGAAACCACCAGGATGAGCATTCCTCAAATTATGATGATGCAAAGTATTCAACAAGAATTCATTTCTCGCCAGTGGCATAAATTCGATAATGCTTCTTCTTTGTTCATATGATAAGGCATTTTCATGATTGGTAATTTTTTTATCAATGCTGTATGGATAATTTTTTGGATTAAATCCGAAGAAGTTTTCCTCCTTTTTTATATCATTTACAATATCCACAAAAGGGATAACTGCTCCATTATTTTCGTTGCCTTTTTCATTTTCTTCATTTTTAAAAATCAAGTTTTTATTTTGAGAAATATAATCGGTAATGTTGGACGTATCATTACTCCTTTCATTTGGATTTAATTTTATTTTTACTGAACTGGTGTAACAGTTAATATTTTGGAAAATTTTTTTATTAATTTTTTTGTTCTTTATCTTGCTACATATGTAATCTGTGCATTTGATGTGATCCTCAAAGGCAGAAATTAATCTCTTGTCAAAATTGGAGAAATACTGATTGTCGATGTTGGTCCAGAATTGATGTTCGTCTACATTTTCATTCTTTATGTTCCCTTCCCTCACTGTGTTCATCACATCGTTCTTTCTCCTTCCATTCTTTCTTCCTCTATCCATTATAAATGTACATAATACGGGACGGGGTGATGTAGGTTGGTGCAAGTTGGCAAGGTCTGCATGCGCGTCGACGAGGTGCTTCGCAAGTTGCTTGGCGTGTTGATCCGCGTGACACTTCCTGCGGTTCTACCAAGTACTTTTTACCTCGTGACACCGAAATGTAGCTTACGTACGGGTATATGCGCGTTTGCCTACATTCGTGCATATATACAAGCAGTTTATACGTGCTTGCACAGACCAAGTGCTCTGAGTGTTGTCAAGCCAATGGTGATGGCGGTGCGTGTGCTCCATTCAAATGCAACTACGCATGCGCAGTCTTCGAGGCGAGGGTATCAAATGTAACTGTCCCCAGGTACACGCGGAAATGCAACTCCTCTCGAGCACTTCTATACACGCACATGTACACAATGCAAAAAAAAAAAAAAAAAAAAAAGAACGGGGGAATACAAAAAGAGTTCGAAGAAAGTGTGCTACTATGGGGATACGTTAAAACAAAAAAGTCACAAGTATTTGTTTTTTTTTTTTCATGAATTCAGCAAATTCGCATATTTCCAAAATTTACACAATTAAACAGAATAATAAGTGAAAAAAAAAAAAAAAAAAAACAGAGGGGAAAACATGGGGAATGTATTTTTTCACTCAACAGTTTCCTTACAAATGTTTGCGTTTCTATGTGTACAATTCTGTTTGCATATGCGTAAAGGGTGTATACTGTATAAACGTATATATCCTCTAAATGAGCTGAATACAAACGTTCAACAATCTTACATGGTCACAAACGTGCGCATAACACACGTGGTCCACGTACGGATGTGTATAAGTTTAATGTGCATATATACATATGTTCACATATATGTGCATGATGGAAGTATACGTATGTATGCGCATCCACATATGCAGCAGCGTACATACGTTCACTTTCATAACACGTGAATTGTAAAATCGGATGACACAGCAAACCCCAGTTTAATCGCAAGTAAAAAAAAAAAAAAAAAAAAAAAAAAAAAAAAGGAAATAAAACGAAACGAAGCGAATTGATGAGAATTGATATAATTTGAAATTTACAATTTCAAATGGTTCCTTCAAATACACACAAAAATGTATAAAAAAATTGCATTCATTTTTAAACTAGTAAGAAATAATTTTCCCCTTTTTACCATCATTCCACGCGCGTGTATACAACATAGTGTATATTATTGTTAAAAATGTATATCAACGTGTGGGAGGCACGAAAAATTTTCCATTCATACTTTCACGTACTGTAACACCCACAGGAATTATAATACCACACGGTAAAACGCAAGTCCCCTGCTATTTATATTAAATAAGTGATGGCAAAAAGGTGTACCATTAATAATGTTTGGGGGGAATGTACTCCCGCGGAGGTCGCTTGGAAGTGCGCCTGCAAAGGTATACAACTCGGGAGTACAACTAGTCGATACAATTACAACGTATGCGCCAAGTTACGGGCAAAGCATAAACATAACATATGCTTGAGCTCCGTACATTCACACAGCATATAGTTTACGTAGCATGTACTCGGATAGCATTATACACGTATGGCATTACATGAACGTGTAGTACATATATATGCCTCATAAATTGGGAACAAAAAAAAAAAAAAAAAGGTTAAATTGAAAAGGGCTAAAAAGTAGTATTATTTAAAATATAAAAAAGGAAATCAACTGAAATAAGAAAATTTTTACATTAAAAAAAAAAAAAAAAAAAGGAAAGGAAAAGGTAAATAAAAGCCGCCAGAGCGGAAGTATAAAAAGGTTCGTAAAATGCGTTCAAAAGGAACACAGGATTAACCAAATAAAATGGTAGGTGTTACGTGCATATAAAAAACAAAAAGCAGCAAACTGTGCGCGTAAATTTGACTTGGTTCGTAATTGGCATTTTTATTTCCGCGAGAAGGGTTTCGCGGTGGTAGGCTAAGCTCACGAAGGGGGTCCATACCATATATATATATGTTTATATATTATAGGTGTTTGTAAATATTAACGGACACAACCTCATTTCCCTGACCCTCTCCCTTTTTCAAGCAATTCCATTCATTAATGAGGGGCATTTTGCCACGGAGATGTAATTCTTGCACGACCTTACGCGAAGGCAATTTTCGCGTGCCCATGTTATATATATACTCGCGAATGCTCAAGATGCCGACTTAAAATGATGCAGGCGGAATCAGAACAATTGTAGGCAATAACTTCTTATGCAATACAGGAAGAGAAAAAAAAAAAAAAAAAAAAAAAACACCATACAAAAAGTATTTCTTCAGAATAAATTGCAACAAGAGCGAATACAAATGCGGCTACAATTGTTTTTGTAATTTTGCATAAAAATATTGTACACTCTTGTTCTCCATTTGGCCTAAATTCCTTTTATAAAAATATAGATACATTTTTTTTCACGTTAAGCATGATATTGTATGCTCTGCAAAAGAAGGGGATAAAAAAAAAAAAAAAAAAAAAAGAAAAAGCAGAACGGACTATCCATATGTAGGAAAACGCATGTTGTGAATTTGCGTGGTTCCCTAACCTTCGATTTTGGTTCTTTGTTCCTTAACAAATTTTCCATAGGAAGGGTGCATGTATAATTGTTAAGGGGTATTCACTCTAGGAACACATTTCCCCGTTTTTTTTTTTTTTTTTTTTTTTTCCACTTTCAAGCTACTTTAACAGTTTCGTACATGGCGCATTAATCTGAAGTTGCATTAGAAAGGCAACCAAGTAGTGGGGAAAGGAGTTTGCATCCCGCTGAGTGAATGTGTCATGCCCTTATGGTTGGTTCCATTTATCAGTTCCATCGTATTCGGAATAAATGTGGTAATAATTATGTCCACACGCAAGGACATATGTTTCATGTTACCAAGATGGCTTTAACTCGAGCTATGAAAATTCTGCAGGATGTTTCTACGCATATTTTGTGAGAGTATAGAGAAGAAAATACGAAAAAATAAAATAAAATAAAAAAAAAAAAAAAAAAATAGCGTCAAAAGAACCTACGAGCAAACACACATTTGTGTTTGCCTATAAGGGAATGAGATATATAACAAGATGAAAAAAAGGAGGAGGTGAAAGCAATTAACAAGTTGGTACCATCAGCGTGGCTGTTTCTCGTTTTCCCTGATTTACCCCTGCCAATGCGCTGTGTCGTATACTCTTCGTCTACATAAAAAATGACACATTCATTTTGGAAATCATTGTACTTCCACCAAAGTGTGTTACACTAGAAAGAACAAATAAAATAATAACTATCAGAAGGATGAAATGAATGAAAGTGGCCAAAACTTGGATTAATCATTTCATGGTGTGATGTAAAAAAGACGTTAAAGTAACATACGCACAGTGTAAAAAAAATATTTGTGCTAAAAGTTTGGCGAAGTTTCGGTGCACATGAAATAAGGTATTCTCCAAAACAGGGACAGAAACGTGAAGATTAGATGATCAAATGATAAAAGGCATTCACCTGCGTAATGTCCGCATGGGAATATGTGCATAATGAGCCACATGGATGATGAAAAAAAAAAAAAAAAAAAATGGCCATAAATGGGAGAAATAATAATAGCGTCAAAATTGCCCCAAACTCTGCAGCACGACTTAAGGCAATAGGGGAAAAAATTCCCGGGTAAATGTCGCATCAAAATTGAACTTCCTTTTAGGGTTTAATGTTGCTGATATTTCAAATTTATTAAAAAAAAAAAAAAAAAAAAAGCCATAAAGAGACAAATTTGACAGATAAGGGTAAATTAACAATGCGGTACCTCAAAAAGAACATTGAAGGTGACAAAATGGTTTAGCATGCTGAGTAGATGCACCGCATGGGAATAACGAATAGGTTACCGAGGGTAAAATACCCTATATCGGTGTACATTTAAGCCATTTTATACAGTTTAAAAAAAAAAAAATAAATAAAATGACAAATTTATGAAAATTTTTCATATGAATGTACCTCAAGGGATAAAAGTACATTTCATGCAAATTAACTAATAAGGTTAGTTTAAGGAAGATGCTGTACAATTCGCGTAACAATAAGTGAATAATTCTTGTCTATCCCCCCAAATGAGCACTAGGCAAGATAAAGGGCCTCGATCCTTTGAATTGTTTTTCTCATGACACGATGAAGGGATGTTATTCCCAGGAGGAACCCCTGATCCTTTTCATTCCTATTCAAACTAGCATGGGCAAAATCAATTATGTATATGTTGGCGCTTTTCAAAATTTTGTAATTTAATTTTTTCTGCATGTATATTTCCCTTTCTTCCGAAGTTAGAGAGTCTTCAAAAATTTTCTGCATTTTTTCCTTAAAGTTGAAAATATCTTCGTGATCTCCCTTTTCCGTTTTGTTGCTTCTTTCTTCTTCTGGGTGAATTCCTAGGCTGGCGCTGTTCACATCAGTTAGGTCTATCACTTCGTTAGTTGAATTTTTTGCCACCTCGGCATCCCCCTCACCATCGCCTTTATTCTTGGAGGGATCCGAATCAAAAACAAATAACAAGCTAGTTCCGTAGAAGGCAAATAGCTGTTGAGATTCAAAGAAAGCTTTCATGTGCTCTAGGACGAGAAGCAGCTTCTTTAGCAACATTTTGGATAGGTGTACATTATCACATGCTAAAAAGTAGGACATAAATGCATCGACAAAATCATCATCAGTTTTTATCGAATGAGCATCCTCCTTTGATATAAAAAAGGGTTCTTCTTTTTTTTTGTCCCAACCTATTACACTTGTTAAATGGAATCCATGCGACAGACACGATCTGCTCTTTGCCTTTTGAATTTTTTTCTGTATAGAATCCTCATCACAGTCATCACCATATAATCTAACCCCCATTTTTACATCCATGACACATGGGTGTCTCATTTTACTTAGCACATTGGCTAAAGATATGGCCGTTTTACTTTTTTCACTTTCTAAAACTGTTTCATGCTGTTTTGTTCCTCTTGCTTTATCGGTCACACTGCCATTTTGTTTCTGCTCCCTCATATTTTTTCCCTTCATACATAGTTTGAACGAACGGCTACTTCCGCCTTTATAATCCACATTTTGGCTTGCACAATTTTCACCAGAATTTAGCACCACGACATTATTTTTCGAGTTATCCTTTAAGTTACCATCATGGTTTCTTTTTCCTTTTTCCTTGTGGTGTAATCCACCATCTATGGATTGTGTCTTCCATTGGTGGTTACCTTCTGTTGCATCCTTCTCGCCACTACTTTCGCTACGTTCCTTTACAATGTTCTCTACTTGAAAGTTTTGAGGAGCCCCTTCCTGGTAGCCCAGCTGTAGCAATTGCGTTTTCCTTAAAAAGGAATGATAACACGGGACAGTAAATTTTAACAGCTCTCTGGCTTGTGTTTTCTTCTCTTCGGATGAATGAAGACTTAGAGGGAGGCCCTCGACGGTTACCTTACCTTCGAGGATGGAAGCATAATCCTCCATCGTGGCCGAAATACTGATTTTTATCTCGCAACATAGATAGAGCCAGGCATAAAAATAGGCTTCTAAATCAGAACAGAGCTTAATTATGCGCGTAATTTTCTGATGAGCAGGTAAGATCCATTGATTTCTGTGTCCACTACCATAGAAGAATATGAACCCTTTCTTTCTCTGGGTATACATGGTGAAGGATTTCTGCAGTTGGTCTTGACAGTACTTCAAGTTCGTTAGATCGAAGCCAAGATGGTCGTCATGATGATCACTTTTGTAGGGAGGACGCTGGGCTAGAATCAAATTGGAAGACACCGAGGTTCCATTTCCATCGATTATACCTTTCCGGCCATCCCCTTCACTGATATTGTGATCGCTGACGTTTATTATGTCATCCTTGTCAGAGACATTGGTGAGGTCCCATAATTCTACTCCGTTAAGCTGCTTTTTGTTACTCCTATGAATGGAAAATGTTTGCTTTGGCTTCCTCCTCTGGTGCTTTTTGCTTTTTTCTCCTTTAGGCAAGGGTCGAGATGTCGTGGGTGCACTACTACTATTGCCGTTTTTACTTATTTTCAATTTTAGCTTATTCAGTAAGATAACTTTTCTTTTACTGCTCCTGCTACTGTCTGAGCTGTCGTAATCAAATTCGTCGTTCGAAATATAGAGATCGCTGTGTGACAAGTTCGAAATGGTAGTGGATGACATAGAGTATTGCTTTTTGTATGTTTCGTTGTATCTGTTCATTTGCTTTATTTTTTTCTTCATGTAAGAATTCATGATTCCACCATCCTCTTCATCATATGGAGGGTCCTCATGGCTACCACCCTCCCCACTATGGAACTCATTCTGATCATGTCCTTCTCCATAATGGGAGTAACTACTTCCGTCAAGGCGAGGATGATCTGATCGAACATCTACCTTTTTGAATATGCTAATTTTCCTTTCAAGACTTGATTTCTTATTTTCTAATCCTTTTTTTTTTAAAAAAGAATTGTACGGTGGCAATTTAATATTAAGGTGGAATGGATCCCCCTTGAGGATACACAGAAAATATTTTATTACTTTGTACGTGGAGTAGTGCAGCATCCCCATTGTGATGAGCTCCTTCTTCTTGGATGTCATGCTACTAGTGTATGTCCTGCCTTCCACGTGTTTGACATGCATATTTGAAGTTTTATAATTTGAATAGCATTTGAACTTGTAAAAATTAACGTGGTCTTTATCTTTGTTGTTGTTATTAATAACACATCCATGCTTTATTTGCCTCCAATTCTGCATCTTGTTAAATGTGGAATCGCTTGAGGGGGTCATTTCGTCTCTGCTTGATGATTCGTTTGGTGACCCGCCCGGTGAACCGTTTCGTTCACTAGTTTGAACACCCTCCGTGAGGGCTTCCTTTATTGAGAGAACTCCATTATTGGGTGTAACAGTCGATAATCCACCTCCCTTTGTAATCATCCCCCCATCGGTGAATGTATTCCTAGTCCATTGGTAGTTGCGTTGGAGGGGGTACTCCTTCTTTCTATTTCTGTTCTTTTTGATTAACGCCTTGATACACGCTAGGGTGCACTTGGGAAGGTAATTCAAATTGTACCCTCCCTCTAAAACTAAAATAATTCTTCCTTTGCAGAAAATATCGGCAAAATTTTTTAACTGCAAAGTCATCCATTGATAAAAATTGTGTGTGAGGTTACACTCCCCAAGGGGATCCTTAATAGAAGCATCGAACCCACATGATATGAAAATAAACTCAGGCTGAAAATTCTCCAATACAGGAAGGAGTAGATATTTAAATACGTAATAAACATCGCAATTGTTGTAACCTTTTTCGAGAGGAACATTGATATTAAACTTGTAACCACTTTTACTTCCTAATTCATTTTTCGCTCCTGTGCGAGGATAAAATAAATTTTCTTCATAGGTTTTGATATTCTTTTTCTCTTTCGTTCCTTTTTCTTTGGTCTTCTTTTTCTTCTTCTTTTTCATGTCATCTATTTGTGTGGCATTACTTGGAAATTCGCTGGAAATAGTAGCAACTTTTCTGTTGTCGTGTGTAGTTGATGAGGTACCCTGTGTTGAGTCCAAGATGGGATCCAATATAGAGGAGCCTTTAGTGTCCGCCTTAAACGGTTTATTCGAACCTTTGTTGATTTCTCCCTTCTTGCCTTTGCTACTTTTCCCCTTTTCACCATTGGTCGTTCCTCCTCCAGCAGTGGAGTTTGCGCCTTTGTTGACAGCTCCCTCACCTTTCTTCTTCTTCCCATCATTCTTCTTTTTATCAAACCTATGAATGGAAAAGCACAAGACGTCTTTGTCACTGTAGAATATTTCTTGCGTCCCGTTGTCATGGTGCACATCCCAGTCGAAAATGAATATTTTCCTTATTCCATATTTTTTAAAAATATATTTGCACGCTACACTGATGTTGTTGAATATGCAAAAACCGGAAGGGCTATTTCTACTGCAGTGGTGTCCAGGTGGTCTTATAGCAGCGAATCCGCAGTTGATGTCGGTGAATGCGTTGCTACTGCTTGTGCACTCCTTAACGCTACACATGGAGGTTGAGTAGCTCCTAAACTGTTTGTTAAAAATGGGCACTTCCTCCCTATTCAAGGGGTTATTCTGAGGATTAATCATCGGGTGCCTTTTCTCAACCATGTTAGCTAATTGGGTATCTCCCTGTGGTAGCTCCGATGAGGTAGCTCTATCAGTCAACTTGGCATCACGGACGCAGGCGATACTCCCATCCTTGGTAGGTTCTTCGAGGGTGGAAGGTACCTCATTTGGAGGCTTCGCACGCTCGGCGTGGTTCCAGCCGTAGCAGTAGTTTGACGTACTAACAGATTTATGAGTACCCCTTTTAGCAGTTCCATTGGAAAGTTGCTTATTTTTGGTGTTACGGCTGAGGTCCGCAACACCACCAACATGACCTACACCACCAACATGACCTACACCACCAACATGACCTACACCACCAACATGACCTACACCACCAACATGACCTACACCACCAACATGACCTACCCCACCGCTGTCATCGCAACTCCGGCTGTCGCGCGAGTCGAACCGACTCATCATGTACAGGTTGCTCTCCGACATGGAGCGTTTGAAATTACTGTTGTGATTAATTCTGTTCCACCCGAATCTTCTTCCTCCATTTGGTGGAATATTGTTGTAAAAGTTATAATTATATCCGAAGGATTTCTTAAAATCAATGTACTTAAACTTTTCATTTTTATTAGATAAAATAACATCACAGAGATTTAGCAATCCCCCAACGGCCCTCTTCGAAACTGTACCCGTGTACAACGTATAATATGTATCGTGTTTATCAAAGGGATATATAACATCCTTCTTGTTGTACTTTAATTTCCTCTTTAGGGCGTAAAAGATATTATTGATATGTGTACTCGTATGGCATTCTTTAATTTCCTCATATAGTGCTTCTCTGCATTTTATTTGAACCATTTTATTTATTACGTTTTTTTCTTTCAATGCTTTTATAATGCATTTTATTCTGTCTGGACTTTCAACGTGATTTTCATCAAAGTGCAGATTTTGGCACATGTATTCTTCATCACACACAAAACCTATGCAGTCATATTCTACATTGTTACTGCCACTTTTGGAGTAGGGGAAAATTTTCCCATTCTTTAAATTACCTGCTTGCTGGTCCTTATAATTAATATTAGTATTTTTGTACAAATGGTTTACGTTACTCTTTTTATGCGTCCTATTTCTGTTGCAATATGTGTGATAATTGTTTTTTCTGAGAAGCAGGTTTTTCTGATCCTCGGGTGGGTAGTATTCGTCCAGTGCATTGTCTGCGTAGGAACTAGAGACTCCATCGGGGGATGCTACAGCCGCCCCTCCCGTAACACCGTCAGAAGCAGATAATTTAACATTAGCAAGGAAGCCAGAAGGTGCACCAGCGGAGAAACCGCCCGCTGTTGTACCTCCCCCAGTTACCTCTAAATCTGTGCCCGACTCTCCATCAACGTCTAAATCAGCATTCTCATCATATTCAATATAAAAACTGTTGTTCATTTGTTCCATCGAATTACTCTTCTTTTTCAGGGACAGAAATATTTTGTCAAGAAGGTACTTGTTTGCTCTGAATTCTCCATCATTGCTGCTGCTAGTGGATGATAATTGTCCCCTCATAAGTTGTTTTTCCTTCCTAACAGAAGAACCCGTTTGCAATTTATTCCTCCCTTTTGAGTAATTCTTATTGATCACATTATTCCGTATGCCTAACCTTGGCTTGGCGTTTATAAATTCCCTTTCTTCACTGGACTTTTTTTTTCTTTTCCTACCCCTTTGGTTGATATCACTTTTGCTTCTTCTCTTCCGCTCTCCCTTTTCCCCTCTTTCATGGCGATCGTTCCTCAAAATTTTCTCCGTCTCACTGTTCTTCTTGCGCGGGATTCTACCATCTCCTGTGAATTCCTTCCTCTTATAGCTGCTGCTGAGAATGCCATTTTTGTTACTTTTTGTGAGGACATCCAGGGAGAGCTCACTAGGTTGATGGTCCCCAGCAAGACGATCACCTGGGTAGAGGCTACTCGGGGAGTGGTCACTATTCGAGCGATTATTACTGGAGGGATCTACCCCCCTGTGATTACCACTAACGTGGTTGTTAATGGTGCTATTGCTGATTACGTTCTTGTCACTGACATGACGATTGCTCTTATTTCTGGAACTCCTCCAGAGGGGAGTGCCCCCAGTTTTGCCCCTCCTATTCCCGTTACTCCTATTGAAATTTCCTAAATCACCATTCCTAAGCGCCCCCTCATCGACAGATCCCATAAGATCAACCATAAACACATCGTCGCCCACCACCTGCTGTGCACTATCATCTATGTTATTGGATTCCCTCAAATATAAACTAATGTCATTTATGTTGTCGAATTTTTCTATGATGAAATTATTAAAGCAGGATTCCTTGTCCGAAAGTTTTAAACGTGCTACTGTGTCCTGCTTTAATGGTGTCTTCTTATTTTCATTTTTACGTTCAGTATTTATAATTCTGTTTTTCATATTTAGCAAACGGCTGTGTATGTAGCTTTTCTATGATGGAGTGTGTTACCTGCGTGTCTTCATATATAACTTCATACGTATGTATGTGTGTGGTTGACTGCACGTGCAGTAATATATCCGGCGTAGTGAAGACTGGAGAGGCGTCCCTCCACTTACACCCGTGCAAAGATATTACATGTGTTGTAAACGATCATCTATTGGGTACTCTTTCAGATATCATACTTTGCACACACATTTGGGTGTGTGTACAGATGAACAACTGATATGCACAGGGGTAATTTTCCGAATTGCAGACAATTTAACGGGTGAACGGTTACACGTGTTTTACTGCACCTACACCTTGACTCGGCGCTCAGTTATATTCTGTTGTGTCGTTCCTCATGGGAGGTATACATCCTTGCCTCCGTCACAAGTTCTTTCGTTGGGATACTTCACTCTTACTTTACTACCTCTCGTTGATATGTTCTTTCTAAGTGCGATTTGCGGGGTAGCGGTTGACTGTGGTTAGGATACCGCTTCGGTACCTCTTCAGTATATCTTCGCTATCACTTTGGTGTTATTTTGGCTAAGAGTTTTACTATTACGTTTGGTAATATTTTCAATAATTGTTTTGTGATATTTTCACTCCTACGTTTACTCGCTTTACATTTTCTTTTCTTGTACTTTTTTTTTTTTTTTTTTTTTTTTTTTTTCTTTTTACCTCTGTTGGATATATACTTACCTTCCCAAACTAACGTTCGCTTCGTTAAAAAAAATTATTTAGAAAGTGCAATATGTTAGACAACAAATATGAATTTATTTTTGGAAATTATATTAAAAATTGAAGTGAAAAATGGGTGATTTTTCAGGGTCCAAAATTGACATATATACAAATACAAACGCATAAATTAATTCTCCTCGTGCGTGTGTTCACGCGTATGCTGCATTCATTAGTTTATGTAGTTGCGTATAACTTAAGAGAGCGAATTGTTCGTCACAGCATGTGGGGGGGGCGATCGGTGAAGGGGTATTTGTGGGGGAAATGAACCACCTACATTCCAACACACACCTTCCCGAACGCCCCTGCTACGTGCATATAAGCGCAAACTTACATATTGGCACAGCGCATATTCATAAAATTCATGTTTACGCGAACATCCCCCATGTACACATGTGCATTTGCATGTGCGAGGGGATACCCGCGATGCAGTGCCGCGAAAGGAATATGCCACCCTTGTTATGTGCATGTAATATACGCATAGGTGTAGGCAATTGGCCAAGCAACAAAGCAATTCAGCTGGAAAGAAAAAAAAAAATAGCGCGAAATTGTTAAAAACTAAAAAAAACTATATGCGGAATTGCCACGCGAGAAAGGTAACCCAAAAAAGATAAAACAATGGTAAAAAAAACAAAAACAAAAAAACAAAGAAGAGAGAACAAAAACGAAAAAAATAAAACAAAAAGGAAAAAACGCAAAAGGCGAAAGATTGAATAAAGTGTAAAATAACAAAGTGAAAAACCTATACTCGTGAGGAAGAGTATTGCTGAATGGTAGGGTACTACAAAGTTAGTGATACAAAAAAATACAGAAAAGCGAAAAATAGCTTCTAACTCGTCATTTGCGCAATAATTAAACAGATCCTCAAAAAAATGTGAAAAAATACAAATACAAGCAACGAACGCGTATGTATAGAAATATTGTTTTCTATTCCTTTTTCTTGCCATTTGTTCTTCTCCCCATTCTTCTAAAATACTACCTAAAGGTAAACGTTCGTAGAAACTTTTTACCTTCATGTTCTTAAGCTTTTCGTGTCTATGTATTCAAATTTTCGACTGCCAAGGATGGCGCTCTGGCAGCCTCCTATCCTGACAGTTCACCAAAATTTCAACTGGCCTCACATTCGACATGGCAATATTTCAAAATTTCAGCTTCGCATAAGTTCGGCTTGGTAAAAATGCGATTCCATCGATTAGCAACTGTAAAATTACAGCTTCGCAAATTTACAACTTGAACAAATTGACAAAAAAGATAAACACCAGCTGCCTCGCACATGTGTAAACACTGTTCCCATTTTCCTTTTAAAAAAAAAAAAGAAAAAAAAAAGCCAAGCCAAGCCATGAGATGGCAATGCGGAAATTTGCTAACCTATCTATTTTTTTACATTTATTTTATTATTATTTTTTTTTTTTTAAACTGAGAATGAAATAGGACAGAGAATGGTCGCATCAGGTTTTTCAATAGGAGCTACAGATATAAAAGGAAAACTCCATATCTACATAAAATCTAGCGTAAATAAAGATGCATGCGCACATGCACATGTGTACATTTGTCGGTTCCCCTCGAGGCATACAGCTTCACATGCAGTTGAAAATTTAGGGGTAATAATAATGCTAGTAATAACTGTTTCACCAATTGTCCTTAAAAATTATTCTTGTTGAAGGCTGATAAAGGTAGGACTAAGTGGGAGCTTTGACTCGTGCTATAGGGATAAGTGTTCACAGGTGCTTCATTCTGTACACATTTACTCCTGCTTCATTTCGTCAAGTGCCAGAGAATGAGAAAAAAAAAAAAAAAAAACATTTTAGGGACGCACCAAAAAAAAAAAAAAAAAAAAAAAAACCAAATGATGACCATCGTAGGAGGATACACACGTACTATGGAGCTCTGAAAACCACGTTAAACGTATGCGCACTTTTTCGCGGTGCATGAAGTGTCCCAATAGAAGAGCTAAACAAAGCTGGTTTCACGGGGCAGTGGACACCCATAGATAGCCATAAGAGGACTTGAAAGATGGAAATTGGGACAAAACAAAACGAAAAGGAAGCCAAATCGGCAAAAACATGATAGCATGGGAGCAGGAATGCCATTGTATAAAAGCGAGTAAATAAGTGTGAGAGAACACTGAGCCGCACACATTGGTAAAGCCCCAACGGGGGTAAAATTTACCAGTTGGGGGCCTCCTCTCGAAGGAACCATGAACTTTGTATTGATGAACCTAAATAAATATCTACTAACTACCAAAGACATGGCTACAAGTACCCCTCACATGTGTCCATGTTCCGATTGGAAAAGTAGAATCAGTGTGTTCACATATGCCCCCCACCCTTTTCCAACACAAATGAATAAACATACCTATAGAGGAATGACGGCATTTTTTTTTTTTCGTCATGATTCCAACTTGCGTGGATTCATCCTTTACCTGTGAAGTGATTAAGATGAACTAGGCGGTGAATGGAATGATTATTCCTCCATGTCAGCAAAGTTCGCGGGTTGGACTTTGGAAAAATGAAAAAAAAAAAAGGCACTTAAAATGAAATCATTTCTTTATTAAAAGGGAATGAACAGATAGTTATGTTTTTTTTTTTTTTTTTTTTTTTTTTTTTTATTCAATATTTTTATTATACCCGCTCGACATGGCGTTATCTTCCTGCTTAAGCGGTAGACACTTCGTGTAACACTTCGTACACCCGCACTGTTCATTCCTTCCTCCAACATACCTTAACCACAATGGCTCAAAACATATGCCCTCTTTTTTCCTTAAATGCTATGATACAGATGAATTTAAAAAAAATTGCAACAAGCTGGCAAGTTCGTAAAAATTTTACACTTATATATATATATATATATATATATATATATATATATATATATATATATATATATATATATATATATAAAGGCGAAAGGTTAAAGAGGTGAAAAACATAAGAAGGGATGGAGGGGAAAGGAAAACATGCTTCCAAACGTTCGACTATTTACTTTTGTAGGTATACACCTAGGCGCGCTTGTTTGGGAAGTGTAATCTTCCTACATGGGCAAGTGCCCGCATGTGTACATTCCTTCATGAGTAAATACCTACATGAGTATCTCCCCCTTTGGGGTGTAATGTATATAAAAATGATACGTTCGTCCCGCGCGCAACAGTGAACAGGTGTTTGGGTAATGGTCCCGACAAATGTGCACCCTTGATCCCGTAACACCACCCGGTGCATGATACCCCCGCGACTTAGTTATTCTCATCATCGTGTGTGCAGTACAGGCGTAGGAGGGCCTTGAGGGGGTCCTTCAAAATGACATACTTTCCATCAGGTTTCTCCGAAATGATATCAACAATGTATCTAAGGATACCCCAGATATTTTCATACTTCAAGCCAATTTGAGTAGACAGATCTTTGGTCTTGTGTGACTGAATGGAAAGGATGTTGTGGTTTTCAGCATCATTGGCATTTTTTCTAGAAATGAAACCTAACTTAATATCTTCACATCCACTGATCAAAGCTTGGCATATAAACTTTTGTAATTTAGATGTATTGTTTCTAATTTCATTGGCAAGAAGAGCCCCTTTTTGGTTCTCAATTTGAGATCTCCAGTTTTTATGGCTCTTAATATCGTATTCATTTAGAGCACAAATGTAGACATAGGAGTTGGCAGTTCCTTTAAGTTTCGAGTGAATTTCTCCTCTGGTGATAAGAGTACAATTTTTTTTGGAAGATCCATGAACAATAGGAGGGATAGTAATCTTTCTATACCTATAAAGGACATCAAAATTTCTGCAATTGGGGGCAGTAAAGGATGCATTATCAAATTGTTCCGCCTGCTCATTTTTTAGAAGAACCTGTTTTCTAAATCTTTGATTAATTTTGATGGCTTCAAATCCTAGAGCTTGTAAGCTATTAATCTTATTTTCATTGTCCTGTGTAGGAGCGTCGATAGAATTTTCATTAACAGTTAGTAGGTCTACAATAGAATCTTCATCCTTGTCAATAATAATTTTATTTCCCTCTTTAGTTATTAATAAATGCCAAGAGTATTTGGACTGCGCTGCTGACATGAGACAGGAAAGAACCTGATCAGTCGAAACAACTATAATGTTACTACTACTCATGCCATCTGATCCTGCGGCTGCTTTAACCTTTTTATCCTCATCATGCAAAATCTGCATCAAGGATTCATCATCCATCGTTTTGCACACTAAGTAGTTGTTGTCCTTATTTTGGTTTACAAGTCCTGGAGGATTCTTCACATTAATATTTTCAAATTTTTTATCATAGTATAATAATCTTCCTCTGAAGTAAATATCTTGCATTTGAAAATTTTCCATTTTTATTAATTTTTTTGGTAATTCGTTAAACATAACTTCACATTCCACTGTCCATACGGGGGTGGGTTCGATACTCCACTCTGTGAAGATTCTATGTCTAGCATTCATTCTAGCGGTTTTGGCTTGTTGAAGTAGTTTTTGCTTCTTCTGTTCAGCAGTTTTAATTCTGCTACTGTAGAGATTATTTTCTTCTTCTTGTTTTTGTGCAAATGCTTGTGTCGTCTGTTTGTTCATAATTTTCTTCTTATTGTACATGGGTCCCTTCTGCTTCTGTCCTGCCCGTAAATCAACTGTTTGGAATTGTTGCTCATCTTCCAATGCATTTCCTTCGTTCGAATTCTTGTTCGCGTCCTTTACGTTCTTCTGATAGCTACCACTTGTGAAGTCACATATTTTTCCTATCTTCTCAAATTTCATCGATGGCTCAAATTGGTACTTCTTCAATTCCCCCATGCACTGATTCACCAGTTCCTCATTCTTCGAGTCAGGGCCCCACGTCCTGTTGTTCGCCACTCCGATTAGTTTAAAGGCAGACATGTTTCCTCTCACGGGTAAGGTTAGGCGGCTATACAAACTACACAGCTAATACCAATATGCACTTGTGTCACTATAGGGCTATTTCTTAACCCTTCTTACTAATTGTGT
Organism: Plasmodium knowlesi strain H; assembly: GCF_000006355.2. Classification (NCBI taxonomy): domain Eukaryota; phylum Apicomplexa; class Aconoidasida; order Haemosporida; family Plasmodiidae; genus Plasmodium; species Plasmodium knowlesi. The sequence continues at coordinate 314,640 of NC_011909.2, read as the reverse complement.
GGGTCCTTCGGAATATCAGTTCGTCCCTCCTGGTATGGACGATCGGAAAACTATACTGGACTGGGAGAACAGAACAGGGAAGTGGGCCAGGCATGCGCGTGCAAACTCACAACTACAGGACTTCAAATATATATATATGTATAATCCGTTAACATATACATGCATATATGCATACGTTCACTTTCACCGGTTCTTACTAAACGTGTATCGAAAGGAAACTATCCCTTCCAGCGTCGCAAAAGGGGTTTAAAAAAAAAAAAAAGAAAAAGAAAAAGAAATCATAAAAAATGGAGCACAACTCAACGCAAAAACCTACATATACGTAATATACCTCCCGCAGCTAATTGCTAATTTGGCATTTTGCTAAAACGGGAAGGGCAAAAAATAGGGCCTTCTTCGTATAACATGGGGTAGGTAAAAGTTATCAAAACGTGTACGTATTACAATATAATGAGGCAACTCCTTTGAAGGCGTACAAGGAAAATATAGTGAATATAAAAAAAAGGGATCCTTTGAAAAAAAAGAATTCACCTCATAAAACATGTAGTAAGCCGTTTTATTATTTTATTATTTTTTTTCTTTTCACCATGTAGTGGGTTCACGCGATATTGTCACAAAAAACTGTTATTATTAATATATTTTTCTTTAAATCTCTATGAGTTCGTTTTCCTTTTGCTTCACCATGGCGTTTGCAAAATATGCTGCACAAATGTATGACAACTTTTTGCGTTTATTTTTTTTACTTTCTCAACTTCGCCGATTACCGCATGTCGGTAAAAAATTGAAGCACTTATGTGGGGGGGTAACCATTGGCATACGCCACTGCGCAATATAATTTCCTGCACTATTTTTTCTTCTTTCCTCCAGAATATTTATCCTATTTGCACTATATAGAAATGTGGTTATAAGAGGAACGGTTTCTTCTTTGTTCGTTACTTATGTATGAATATGCATTTGTATGAATACTTCCATGGATGAATTTTTTTTTTTTTCCCTTTTCACTCTTTCTGGGAAAATTCCATTGCGGTGGAGTGGTCTGTTCATTCCTTTAAGAATATATCATGCGCAAAAAAAAAAAAAAATCGGTTCACATATAGACGTGAGGAATATACCGACCTGTAGGCTAACAACGCTATGACGTCGGCACAGGATTTAGCACATGGAACGTGTGCACCATCATCAGGTTATAAGCCCGAACTCGCTTGAATTCTTAGTTTTCACTACACATGGCTCCCCCCGTGTGCTAATCACTACACTAAAGGTTTTAATATTCAATCATGTTCCTTCTCCGAGGATGTAAACACACAGGATATATTGTCAAATTGTTTTTCAATCAAATTTTTTTTTTCCTTCTTCCTACGTCCACGTACGTATGTTACATGAGCACCCCACGGTAGCCAACAAATGTCTGGCACCCGTGCAGAGGCAAACGGAGCTCCACCGCGGGAAATGACGACGCACATTTGCTTTACCACACATGTAACGAACGAATGGGAAGAATTTCATTGGAAAATGTAAAAAAAAAAAAAAAAAAAAAAAAAATGAGGACTTGAAAGGAAAGGCTTCTACTTCATTTTGCGACAATTTTGTGAAAAAAACGGAAAAGAAGGAAACGCTACGAATTTATTTTTTCGTTGTGACAAGGAACAATTTTTTTTTTTTTTTTTTTTAAATAACCTTCCAAAATTTTCGCTATTCAGGGGAAATAATTCTTCCACCGTTTAGTTATTCTTTTTATTTTTTCCCTCGTGGTGTCCTTCCTTCAGTTTGAAGAGAAATTAATTATGCACACACGTATGTAATTCCTTCTCTTTTCACTTGGATCTGTCTGTCGGGTGGAAGGCAACGTAGGATCATGCTCCCATGTGGCTATGCTCTGGTGTAGGCTCTTCACCATTGCATCGGGCGTACGCTGTAACAACATGTGAGGGACATGAACCAGACAAACGTAATCACAATTAACTCTACATTGAAACGTTAGTGTCTGGAAAAAGAAAAAAGAACATCCAGCCGGGGGGGGGCACATAGACTTTTAAAAAACGGTGCTCAAGCAAAATAAGTGAATGAGGAAGAGGTGAATGGGGACGGAGTGAATGCAGACGAATTCCTGGTAACCCCTCGTTTGTTTGCAACCCAATAATGTTTGCGGCAACCGTATGCATAAACGGGAACGCATTCCCTCCAAGGCACGAATGGGAGTGCTAAGCTACTGAGAGACCTTTTTCCCCTGCCTGAAGATACTGCCCACTAAGGTGTCTTACACGCATACACATATACATGTACACATACACATACATACGTACATACGTGTATACATACACATACAAATACACATGTAAATTTATATATAGGCGACACTATGATACATTTGCGAGACGCATTGCGAAGGGGAGGCGCCATAAAATACATGAGCAATGTCGGAAGTAAGCAGAGAGTATGGGAGAAAGGTCTGAACAAATTCCCCTCCCTAGGCAACAGAAAATTGCACAGTAAAAATTCACCAAATGAACAAGCACGAGAAGATAACAACACTGATAACCTTATCGATGAGGGAAAAAAAAGAAATTATAATTTCTTCAAAAGTTTCTTTGTGGCAACATTTTTCTGTTACTGTTCCTACGAGTTTTTACACATTATACGGGATCATGAACTGGTGAAGGAAAAAATAAAACATGTTGCAGAATTGTCTAACCTTATAGACTTAAAAATAATACCTCTCCTAATGTTCTTGAATGGAATAGTTGACAAGCTAAAGGGGTACCTACTGATCATTGTAAAAAATGGCAATTATTATGTGCTTCAATTTTGCCGCCCATTAAAAGGGTTTATCTCGAAGCGTGATGAGAATTGTAGCATTTTTGTCGGTCCCGTTGAGAAGCGAGATTTGTCCGAACCGTTTTCTTCGCTCAGGGGGGAGGACGGAGTAGATGTTTCTGCTGAAGATGGTGATAGCGAAGCAGGTACCATTGCCACTGCTCCTACCGCAATATCCCCCGAAGATAATTTTAAAGACATTCATATTACGGAGAACTCCCCTAGTGAACTACACTCACTTATCAGCTCTGATGAGGGGGTGCAAGGGGATAATGTCATGCCGGAAAATGGAACCCATTATAAGGGTCTCTCCACACAAGGGGCACAGGAGATAGAAGATACGAATCCAGTTATGGAGAATTCCTTTAATGGCAACTTATGGGAGCATTCCTCAAATGATAACATAGGAGTTGTCATCAATCCACTTAATAAAGTAAACTCACCTGATGAGGATGAAGAGAAGGATGTGCTTAATTTATATGATGAGGATCTGAACAACCATTTCCCCATCGATGGATACGACGATATGAGCACGGGGAAAGCTACGATTGGGAATACACCCACTGGTGAAGTGACTACTCATGGTGAAGGCGAAAGCGGTGGCACGGAAGAAATGTTTCTACCTAGAGAAGTTGAAGAAGCAGAGAGGGGAACACATGGGCATCACAATTTGGATGGATATATTTGTGAAGATGGCGGGGATGGTAACACTGATGTGCCACTAATGAATGATTCTCAGCAACCCCCCCTAGCTAGCAGTGTCGAGGAGAGCCCCAAATTATTCTCAGATGGAATGTTAACTGTAACGGAAGGGATGCACAATGAGGAGAGCTACACTAATGTGCATAGACAAAACGCGGAAACCTTAATGGAGGGGGAAGAGCTGTGTAGTGGTGGGAAGGAAAAGGATGGAAGCACAGAGAAAGTAATTACAGACGAGATGAATGCGGACATTTCACCGCACAGTGATTCCGATCACGTCGAAAAGGAACAAACAACTGAGGGATCCGATTTAAGGGCAGGGACAAAGGGGAGTGATCCTCGTGAGGATCAATACACTCTTAACGAACCACAGAGTGACCCCCAAAGTGGCACACACACTAAAGCATTAATAAGAGAAAGGCAGCTGGAAATCCCAATGAATGATAAGGGGGTTAAAGGAATTGTAAAAAGTGAAGTCCAAAAATTTGAAGGAGAAATTAAAGAGCTGTCTAAGGAGGAGCTAAAGGATAAAATAATCACCATGTTCCTAAACGAGTTGTTAACGAGAAAATACAAAGACATATTGATGGAGGAAGAAAAGGAAACACTGAAAAAAGTTCTGACAGTTAAGTATAATGATATATATTTGAGAGAAAAAAAAAAAATGGAAAAAAAACTACAGAAATCTGTTAAGAAGAAACTAAGGAAAGCGGAAATGCTACTAAAAAAGAGTTACGAAAGCGAAAAGGAAATATTATCACGTCTAATGAGAAATCAAAAAAAGGAAGAGGTGAAAATGGAAAGGAATAAAATAGAAGATGAATTAAATAGGGTAAGGGAAAACTACCTGAGCAAAATAAATTCCTATGCATGTGATGTTGATGCTATAAAGGACAACCACTTTAGAGAGAAAGTCAAAATGGAGAAACTAGAAACTATAAATGATATTCAAAATAAACTGGTCCATTTGCAGAACTGTATTATTCAAGATTTATCCATTGAATCTATTTTAACAGATTTGAAAATAAATTTTAAAAAAGATCCTTTCCTAGACACCGTATTCGCTACTTTGCCGGATAACTTTTTTTCCCATATGTTCAAACCGACACCGAACAATATAGAAAAAATAAAAAAAGAATTTTACCTTTTATACAAAGAAGGAGTAAAAGAAGCTTTCATACAACATAATGAGAATTACTTGTTAAAAAAAATAATAGGTACTGTTGCTCCCTATTTTTACTTAAATTATGAGGCGAAAATTAGCATGATTTTACATAGGGCATTGAAAAATGATTCTGCTTTAAAATCTAATTTGCTACATTTATCTTACGCTTTAAGTAGCGTGCAACAGAACCAGTTTGTAGATGCTCTTCGCTATATTGATGAGCTGAGCGGCAGCTGCAGAAATATGTTTTCCCCCTTCAGCGAACACGTCAAAAATGTGGTTCTCTTTAGATACTACTTGCGCTTAGCTGTGTCTAGGCTGATGTTGGTTGGCAAGACTCTGCGCTTGGCGGAACAGACCACGTGAGCACCCATTGGGAAAGTCGCCTCACTCTGCAGAAGCGATAACCACCAGATCAGTTAACCCGTTGGTCAAGTTAGCACTTTACCATATAACCATTTGACAATTTTTTTTTACCCCCAAATGACTATCGCGAAAACGACCATCTTGTTATGTTTCTGAGCTTTCCTTCTCCCTTGTTACATTGGTGCACCATCTCCTATTTTCTTTTTTTTTTTTTTTTTTTTCCTCCTTTATTTTTGGATCTGTTCTTCCTGTTTAGACATCTCATGCTCGATTTGCACCTCACCCATTTTCTCCACTCGAGGGAGCCAATTATATAGTCGATTTTGCAAAAGAGTTATGAAACATAAAGGAGAGGTCCCCACCCTTATTAATTTTTTAGCGCAGTTCGAAGAAGTGATTCCATTTTAAGGAGGTCACCGCAAAAATAGTGCATTTTTGCACAGAGCTTTCTTCTTCGAGAGGTTAGAAGAGCATACTCTTAGGGCTCCCACCCTGTTTGCATGTAATGAATGTGTTTACAGATGCCCCTTACGAAATGTGAGTTAAGGATGTGGATGATTCATATTCTGTGTGTTAAGCGATATGTAATGGGGCCGAAGTAGTGTCCCATGGATGCCACACATTTTTTACTCTCCACCCTTATGCCCTAGAAGCGAAGCCACGAATGATCGCTGAATATGCGGGGCATAGAAGATGAACACGAAAAAAATAAAATAAAAAAAGATGCTATCAGGCCATCATTAACGAAGAGGTTATTCCCATTGAAGAAACAAAATGGTGTATGTTCACAAAAAAATAAAAAATATCACATTTTATGTGATCCACTTTTTTTTTTTTTTTATTTTTTTTTTAATACATCCTCCTCCGGCGTACTCATCCCCTCTAAAAGAAATAAGTAGCAGTACCACATATTGTTGTTTCTATTACCTAGGAAACAAACCATTAGGTCACACACACGCTAAACGCATAAAACCGAATCGAACAGACCCTGAACGCATTGACACTGAACGGTAAAACGTGAACCGTAGAAAATGAACCGTAAAAAGTGAACCGTAAAAAGTGAACCGTAAAATCTGAAATATAAATCATAAACCCTAAACCCTGAAACCTGAACCCTGCACGCATAAAAGCTGAACTTGGAACCTTACTCCTATACCCCTGAAACCTTCTCTTTCTTCCCCCCTTTTCATCTGAAAGATGATGTTCATCTAAAAGAGGAACGTGTGTATGGAATAGAAAATTCTGTCATGGAATCTGATCCGCCAATGGTGGAATTGTCATTGTTGTGATCTGAGTATGGTATGTTCAATTCCCTCCTAAGGGTGGGCCTTTTGTTTCTTCGTGCAGAGTAGTTATTCCCTCCAAAGAAGAGGTGTGGTTTGTACTTGTAAATGAAATATGCTAATGCTGGTAATCCAACCGTGAAAAGGGTACCAGCCACAGCGCCAGGTGCGATATTGCTCGAAGACTCTGTGCTCTGTACTGACGAACTCTCTGTTTTCTTTCCTTGGTTTTGTGCTCCTTCAGCTTTTTTCTCTTCGTTCTGAGCATGATCACCTAAAGTGTAGTAGTACATCAACAACAGCACATACTGGTATATTCTTTGTATATAGTAATATAATCATATGGTATATGTACAACAACACACATGGTATATTTTTTGTGTATAGTAGTATAATCACATACCATTACCCCCATCGACGACAGCATCGCCAAGATCAAAGTCGTCTCCAGCAGAAGGTTTCTTCGGTGTGGCAAGTTTGACTACAACAGAGGGACATTTCAGTTTCAGAGTGCCATTATCAAAATAATCGCCATAATTCTTGGCGAACGTTTTACAATACTCATACTTCCCGTTCTCCCCCTTGCAATCTGCACTTACAGCTTCATATGCCCTAGTAATGGCCTCTAAGTGACTTTTATATGCATCAGTACACTGAAACTCAGAAGAAGTTAACTGCTGCTGCATTTTACTATGGTCATATTTAAAGTCAAATAGTATTTTCCTTTGGTCAAAAATACTCTTGTTGGTAGTAGTACGGGGATATTTGTTATCACAATTATTACTGCGCCCGGTTCCCCTCAGTGCGTTCTCAATTTGATTCATGCGGATCATAAGTAACCCTTTGCTCAAATCTACCGGCAACAACCCCCCTATATAATAATATAAGAAAGTACAGCGATCCCCATGATACTCCTTGAGTCCGTATTCCTGCATTCTGAGTACGTAACACCAGGCCTTCATTATTTTGTCCGTATATTCCGCAACCTTTTGATTCTGCTGCAGTTGCCTCTGTTCCTCTGTGTAGGATGTTCCATAAGTAGTATAGCACGTGCTCTCCTTGAATTTATTATATAGTTTCCGCGATAGTAATTGATCTAAAGGGTCTCCTTCTCCCTATAAATGTAAGGGGCATACAGTGATGTATATATGTGTATACCTTTCCCCCATGTTGTCACTTCAATTATATTACACATGAAGTACATATTTTATGTGCTCATTATTTATGTATTCATTCGTAATGGGGAAAGAAAAAAGAATTTCCCCCCCTCGCATTCCTGTTACCATTGTTACCGCTGTTCATATGTAGACTATATATATTATCGTATTTAGGCTGGAATTTTATACGTTATAAATGGGGTATTTATATATATTTCTTCCATCCACCCCCCTTCTAATGAAGTGGTACTATTATTCTTTCCTCTCCTTTCTTTTTCATATATTCTCTTCATCCTTCTACTTCTTTTCTTTCCTTCTTCTTCTGTCTTCCTTTCGTCCCCTTTCTTTTATTCCCTTGTTTTCTTTCTTTATTCTTCTTCCTCTTCTTTTTTCCTTCGCTTTATTCTTCTTTCCTCCTCCTAAAGAAAACATTTACCTTCCACCTAAAATATGAATCCTTCTTTTCTAAAAGCATACTTCTTCCTTCCCTTTACCATCTTCTTCAATCTTTTTTTTCTTTCGTTTTTTTCTTTTTTCTCTTCTTCTTTCGAATCCTGTTCATTCTTTTGCCCTAAATTTTCGATTTCTATGTTCTTTTTTTTTGCAACATCAATTTCATTTGATAGTTCTATTTATTTCATTTCATTTCATTTCTTTTCTTTTCTTTTCCTTTTTTTTTTTCCTCTCATTTTTTTTCCTTAAAATGAACTCGTTTCGCTTGCACTTCACCTATCTTGACGAGTTTCCGGTTGCCCCCCACCCCTCATTGCCCAGTTCGATGGGGATGTCACCTTGGACCATGCTTCGGAGCTCGCTGGACTGCGAACAGTTTTTCCTCACAGGCCAGCGAGCTCTTCTCTATAATCAATGGCTGATCCCATTTTTCCGGCTGCGATCGCCCTTCAAGGAGTTTATCCCTCCCCGCCCAATTAAAGCAGCTAAAGCTAACCCCTAAAACCTTCTTCCTATACCCCTAAAACTTTATTCTAACACCCCTAAAACCTTACTCCTACACCCTACAACTTTATTCCTATACCCTGAAACCTTCCTCCTAACCCCTGAAACCTTAAACTATAAACCCGGAACCTCCCCTCCCCTTTCTTTTACTTTCCAAACAACTGATCTTCCCCTATCTCATTTATTCATTTAACTTATCAACCCATATCATTCTTTTCCTTTTCCTTCCCCCCCTTCTGATGAGTATGATGATTACGCAGGAAAAAATGAACTCATTATGGAGCATTTTAAGCAGGGGGTGCGGGATGTATTTCCTAATATTCCCTAATACATTAATAATAGAGAGGGTGGCGGTGTGGGGCATGCATTCCCTACATATAATGGATGAATAGATACAAAGTCCATATAATCATTATACGTAATAGTGTGCGCGTTTTGCAATTTATAAGTAATATATTTTGCGCGCCATATAATTATTATACACAGAAGACCCCGTTCATGTGTGTTGCAGCATGTATGTTCAATGTTCCCGAATGGGAAAGTGACGTATATACAAACTACTACCTTACCTATCAACGAAGATGTATGCTCCTATTAATACGCTGTTGTATGTATTGGAGGAAATTGTAGTGCATTAGTTGTACAATGTCGTGGTAGTAGTTATTTTAATTAGAGATTGCCCACATATGGAGCATGGAAGGAGTGCAGCACACGGAACACATAAATGCACGCCATCCATTCCCGCAAGCACATGCAAACACTATATATACATACACATGTATATGTACATAATATAATGGGGATGCAAACATATATTTTCCCAATAATAAGTATACCCTGCAGGGGAAGAAATTATGAGGAGGGGAGGGGGTTCATTTTAAAAGGCGCCGTAATACCTGTCCTTAATCTGTTCCACGAAGTGGCTATCCACTTTTCTGAGTTTGATGTACGGCTTGAAAATCTCTGCGTAATTTAGCAAATTTTTCTGTGTCATATCGGAGTATTTATTATCATTTACATAGGATTTTATTTGAACAAATGCCCTGTCTGGAAAAAGAGGATGGAGAAAATTTTCATCTCTGTAATGTCGCATGACTAGTATGATTATGTGATCGCTGTTTCCATATTTACTGTGAAAAATATGCGCTTGTGTAAAAATCCTATGACTCAATTTAAAATCCAGTGCCTTCATTATTTGCCTGTAACTATCGTGTACAATATACTCAGACACTATTTTAGCATCCACTTTATTTTTTTCCGGAGTTTTGGAAATGGCTGCTTGCTCATATTTCCGTAATAGGCAAATATTTTTTAACTGATTTGGTTGTATATATTTCCTAAACACAAAATTTTTGTCCTGAGATTGTGGTGTTAATATATTCACTTCTTCCTTTAACTCACATTTGAAATAATCATCCACCCATTTATATTCATTATTAGCATCCGATGCTTTCGTTATTATATTTATAAACGTTTCATATTTGGGATCTTCTTCTAAGGGAATTTGATTATCTGACATGTAAAGACTACTTAATGAATATTCTGTATATTTGAAAAAGTTCTTCTTCTCTTCTAATTCTTTTCCTAATTTTTTCCCTATATTGTCATGGAACAAGTTGGATCCGCTTTGTCCGAGAATATGTGGGATGTTCTCCTCATTCGCTTGGTCATTATCATCACGATATCCCCTGCGTATGTTTTTTCCTCCGGATAAAAAATCCTCCAGTATTTGCGCGAAGTCCCTATTCATTTTCAGCAGGCATGCTTCTTACCATATGTGTGTACTTCTACATTTGGAGCAGAAAATTTTGCTACAATATGTGTAAAAAGGTCTAAATTTGAAATAGAAAATTCTGCTATATATATATAGTCAGTTCTAAATTTGGAGTAGAAAATTTTTTGCTACCCGCCGCGTTCCTCTCCTTAGCGCATAACTCCACGCTAAGAACACAAAATTTTGCATAATGGTGGTAGGCTACAGTATGGGAAACCTGCCGCTTCCTTGGAGTAAATAAAAAAAGGGCATACGAGGGGCAGGAGGAGTGAGCATGGTCAGACTGCCAGGATATGACATATCTGTCATCTAAGACAAATTTTGTGCAGAAAAGATTCCTTCTCCCCAAAGGGGGAAAAATGTACAAAAAAAAAAAAATAAATAATAATAAAATATAGCTACCTTTCGCATGTGAACCTTGCAGGTGAAAAAAAAAAAAAAAAAAAATTTACGATCCACTTCCTCTCCTCGAAAGATTCATTTTTATAGCACACTTTCTCCTCTGCCTCTTTTTTCACAGCGGTTGCAATCAGAATTGTACACGAATTTAGGAAGGGGGGCGGCGGAAGTGCCTTCGTTCAAATCTTCCACATTACCTTACTTGGAACGATAATAAAAATGTACTAGACTACTCATAACAGCATGATAACATACAAAAAAAAAAAATTACACGTAAGAGCCTTACGCAAATGTAGAATGCGTGAACGGAAGACGGAGGCGACAGTTTGCCTAAACGCACAACCCTCATGGAGATGCACCCCCCCACACCCTTTATACACTTAGCGCCTACTCATTTCACACCCCAGATACAACTGCGGATATGATAACACTTGTCAAAATTCATCCTCCTTTCTACTCAAACTACTTTTCCGCATTTCTCTTATATGTAACAAAATGACTCAACGGTTAGCCCTTTCCATATGTAAAAAAAAAAAAAAGAAGGTGTATTCCTTCAAAGTAGTGTAACGAAATAAACAAGAAAAAAAAAAAAAAAAAAAAGGAAAGGCATATGGGGCGACTTCTTAGGCATATACCTGAAATCGATCAGTACTGCATGCCCCGAGAATGTTGCACCACGAATTGCAGATTAATTACACACCTCCACAAATGCTTTGAGAACTCCGCAAAACGGGAGGAACCTTCGCCCAATTCGCTAGAGCGTTATGTAGTATGGTTGCACATAATAGAGGAAGAAGCATAAGCATGTCCCTACTTGGCCGTATTCTCATTTTCTTTCTCCCTTCTACGACCATTCAGTTATGTTGTGATGGAGTTAAAAATTGTTCACTCCTTTATGCGAAACGTTTTTTCAATATTTCTTGCACTTCTGCATGGAAGGGGCACTGTGCTTTGTCGCGCGGAGGCAAATAATGCCAAAAAGTTACTTAATAAAATGAGGATGCATGGTGAAGGAATGCAGCCTCAAAACCTCTATAGCAAAAACACGGATAAAAAAGGACGACACTTATTTATAACGATTCGCGATTAATATACAAGTGCATAATTTATGCGCTACCACAGTAAAGAGAAATTCGAAACGGTGCACTGAAAGATTAATTGAAAAATAGAAAAAAGGAAAAAACGCAGTCGTGATGACACTTACATGCATTTCCCTCTAACTGCGATATATTACACACGCGCATGTATAGTAGTATGTTTCAAAAAAAAAAAAAAAAAAAAAAACAACACTTAAAGTGGGAGAATAAAATTTGTATGAAATTTTGTAAGAAGTTTTTCTTTCTTTTGGCCATTTAGCAAAATTATTTTCGTAAATAGGTCTTTCCTGCTTCTTCTATTTAAGCCCACTTTTCCCCTCATTTATGCATGCACTTTTTTTTCTTTTCTGTCCCTACATCTTTTTGGCATAAAATAAAATATTTACACAATACACGTACAGCTTATGTATGCATATTGGTCCACTATTGAGGGAGTGAAGGGGTTATTTAAATTCTAGAATTGATGGGAAAAAGAATAATAATAAAAAAATAATGTCATAAATTTTCCAACAAAGGTTATTCAAAAAAGTATGTCTCCCCCCCCCTATGCAGCACCCTTACTGCACCTTTCCAATATTAGCGCAGAAATATGCAAAATGAAAATATGACCAATTGTCATTTGCATGCATTTATGTCTGGGGGGGTCTGCTAAATTTGTTGGAGCTCGATTTCTTATTTTTGAGGTTAAGCGATTATTCCTAGTGTGATCAGAGGGTGGAAGCTTTTTGGCGTATTCCCCCCCCCCTCTACGCCATCCACCCCCAGAACAATACTGTTGACAAACGGAATAATGTCAGAGAATTTTCCCAGTCAGGTGCTCCTCATTTTTATTTATATGTGGATCACTCCACTTGGCACGGCTGGTTGCATGTAGTAAAAATGCTCTCTTGGTTTCGAAAGATGGGTTACAAAATAGGGGCTATTTCCCTAGAACAAGGCTCCCTCCCCTTCGTAAAAAAAAAAATGCACGGACACTACACTTAAAGAGGGAAAGTAAAAATGATGAAGTCTTATTGACAAACGAGTAGACCTGCAAAATATGTCATGATTTTTTTTTTTTTTCGGAAGAAGTTTACATATCGACCAATTAAACTATCTTGTGATAAGTTCTGTTGGGCGAAATGAATCGTCTCGAAAAGTGCAAACGGCAGAGACCGATGGAAGAGAGGTATCAGTCGGGTGCATCAACACGTAAGTAATCCATTCCCCTTTCTGTGCGTTTAAAAAAATGCACATGTTGCTTAATTATAAAAAGATTTAACAAGTGCCTTGCGCCGCCAAAAAAGAATCGATCCGTGTGGCGCAAACAGTTTTCGTGTCACATTGCCTAAACCGATACGATTAAACATACAAAATTTCGAGCGACAAGATGACAGGATTGGACGGTTTTTCAACGTACGCATTGACATGAGGCCAATAAAGGCTGCTGATGTGGTTTGAAGTGGTTCAGCTTTGTTTGGTGCGTTTTGACGTGGTTTGGAGAGCTTTCGCGCGCTTTCATGTGGTTCGACGCAGCGCAATGTGTCGTGACGTGGCACGATGATGACGTGCATTGATTGATATGCCTTTTTGAACGAAGAAAAACATGTTGGCATTTATTTTCCCTATTTTTTAGGAGCGTCCACTTTTTTGTTTTTTCCTTTTTTTCCTTGCTACCGTTAATTGAAATTTGGAGGAGAAACATTAGGCAAAGGACGATAGAGGTGAAAAAAAAAAAAAAATAAATAATAAGGAAAATAAATTTGGCTCTTCTTAAAATAAAGTAAAACAGTTAAAAGTTAATCCTTTCTCGTTCAATCATTTGTTCGTTTGTACCTTTTTTTTTTTTTTTTTTTTTTCTTCCAATTCCTCCTCCGTATGTTTCTTTTTTACAATTTCCTTTAGCACTTATATTTAATGATGTGTACATATGAATACACACATGTTGGCCTTCTTTTTTTTTCCCTTTATACATGCATATATATATGGAGTGGATCACTTTTTTCACCTGCATTTTTTTTTTCATTACATACAGCTTGGGCTTTCACTCCCCATTGGCTGCCTACCGTTTGTTCCACATGGTCCGATGCACACCTAATGTTGGGTGTTTTCAGCGTACACTTTGATGCGGATCCTTCCCTATTTACTTTTCACTCGTGTAGTTAATGTTCCTTTCCCCATCTTTTTTTTTTTTTTTTTTTTTTTTTAATTCAGGAGGGGCCCAATTTGCAAAGCAATTTGGCTCCAATTTGCATGACTTCAAAACTTTACTGCATGTTATGGATAGACACACCAAAAATATATATTTACGGGAACGCAAGTGCGTATATGAACAAGTAAGTACATATGTTCTCATATACGCATGCAGCAAGAGAATATATCCCCCGCATGCAACATATAAAATGAACAAAAATGTTCATGAAGAGTAAGGTGAGAGAGTCGTTAGCAATTTTGGGCCCAACTCGGTTATGTTACATCGTCAATTGGTGCGCAGAAATAAACGATCGTAGAGACCCAGGGGGATTATAAAATTCAGTTGGACTCATCTGATGAAAAATATTCGGACACGTTGTACGTTTACACGTTTATATATATGGACACGCACATATCCATACGCCCATACACATGCGAGTAGCAAGTGTAAACATTTGTATTATACCGGCACAGCTACATCCTTCGTTGGAGAAAAACAATCATTTTCGCTTTTATTGTCTCCGCCCCTGTCAACCCGCTTCCGCACATTCACAATGCGTTTTCCTCACCACAGATGTAGGAGCGCAAGTGAGTACATACGCGCACATACACGTACAAGTGATTATTCACTTTATATGTACACATGCGTGTGGCTTAAAACAACAACCATTTTGAGCACACACAACAATTAAGCACCCTGACGAGGCTACGTACATATATGTAAATATACTTGTGCCCCCACGGGGAGGTCCAGTTCTCACGCATAAGAGAATTACGTGCACCACAGGTGTTACATAAATACATTGTTTTCTGTACGTGTACATATTCCGGCGTGTTTTTCTCCACGTGCAATTTGACCATATAAAAAAAATAATAATAATAATAAATGCATATAAGTGAGAGTGTACCTCCAAGTGCGCACAAGTGTATATGGGTATATTCCTACACGAGTATCCCATTTATTTATGCGCAAAAGTATATATTACTTGTGCTCTGCGCGTGAAAATTCCATGCATGTACAATTGGCCTTCACTGACAGCCGATTGTCACTTGCGCAATTTACACAAACATATAGTGCGCACACGTTTATTCGTGCTGGTGTGAGGCTGCGTATATACGTACGAAGAGTTATACTGTACTATGTATATGCAGGTAAGAATCATCATGCTCCACACTATTTATATGTACGTACCAAGCATCACATTGTACTGGTATTGTATGCATATTTCCTGCGCACGCTTGAACATATGATCAACCACGCCGCGGAGAACAATTCGTTGATTGGTGAAATCGCGTTCACTCGTGTTGCATACATCCGGAACCCATTTTTTTTTTATGTGCCAAACAATTTTATCACAAGTGAAAAACACTAGTACAAGTTATGACTGCACATATGTTGTACTATGCATGCTTAAAGTGAACGCACGCGCATACCACACATGTGCCATATTGACATGAAAATATGCTTTATAACTATACGTGTTAAAAGAGTATATATACGTGGAGCACGCATATGTGACACATGCACGCAACTCAGCGGATGTGTCACATACATATTTATGGCTTACATGATTACACAAATATAATATGTTCATTTTCACATGTGCCAAAAAATATA
Source organism: Plasmodium knowlesi strain H (assembly GCF_000006355.2). Classification (NCBI taxonomy): domain Eukaryota; phylum Apicomplexa; class Aconoidasida; order Haemosporida; family Plasmodiidae; genus Plasmodium; species Plasmodium knowlesi. Next base: position 299,136 of record NC_011909.2, on the reverse strand, counting down.
CGCATACACAGCCTGCGTTATACATACACGTTTGCAGTTATTGTGAAAAAAAAAGAAGAAAGGAAAAACCCCAAAAGTTGATGCCACAATTGTAAATTCAAATTGGCATTAACAAAAAAAAAAAAAAAAAAAAAAAAAAAAAAAAAAAAAAAAATTGGGGGGCAATTCCAAGGAACTGTTCAAAAAAAAAAAAAAAAAAAAAAAAAAAAAAAAAAAAAAAAGGAAGTAAAATAATAGGAGATGTAAATGGGAAAAGGAATTAATTATTTATTTTTGCATATTTTTCCTGCTTGTTCATCTCTTCATGTTGTTTATATATATTTGCATGAAAAATGCCCATTTTTAAAGAATCATTTTCTGTATTTTTTTTTCCCTCCAACATACTTTTTTAAATTATCTCATTTTCCTTTTATTTTAGTAAAAATTTGTTTATGCACATAATATAAAACCAACACGACGAAGCGAAGCAGTAGCTTGCAGGAAAAAATAAAAAGTGCTCAGAAAACTGACATATTTATATATACATATATATGCATATATATATATATATACATACATATTACATTTATATATAATTTATATATAATAGCGTGCAATCCATGATCTATTTATAAGCAAACGAACTAGAACTGGAACAGCATGAGATTGAATAAGGAATGCATAAATTAAGGATAAGAGGAAGGAAGCTAACAAGGCAAGGTGTAGCACTTGATCCGATATAAGATTAATATATATAAGATTAAGATTATAACGGATTTAAAATGAAAAAGAAAAAATAAATAAAAGATTAAAAATTAGGCACAACAAAATAAGTCATAAGGGATTTAAAATAAAAAAAAAAAAAAAAAAAAAAAGCCAAATCGATCGCGGATATAAGAATATAAACACAGTAATTATATATCAGTTTCCTTTTGTTTTACCTTTTTAAATTTTGTATTTTTTTCTTCTTTCCTTTTTTTTCTTTTATTTTTCCCTTTTCCTATTTTTCTTTTTTTTTTTTTTTTAATTTATATACATACTTGTAAAATATTTATACACAAATTATGCCTGCACATGGGGCGTAATATAGTCCCATCAGTTAATGCCAGAGCTTACGCATTAACATTTGCCCATATGTACATTTGCATATGTAATTGTTTATATATGTATGTGCATACGTATATACAAAAAAGCGCACATTTATATATGAGGCAACAAGTGATGGTGCAGCTCCATGTGTTCATGGCATCTGCATAGGTGGCAAGTCTCGGGGCCTCGACCTATTCGCGGAGAAACGTGACTTGGCATTTACACCCAGCGCGAGTGCAGTGTCGTTGGAGAGCTGCCCGTGCTGCACCCCGTTTATTTCCACTTTTGTTTTGTGCGACGAGTACCTGTATGCATCTGTACATGCGTGTGTATGTGCGTCGAGGATCGAAACGACCCTTAAGTACGCGCATGCATAGGTATATATAAGTGTCGATACATACGTGCACATACGTACAAATATGTACCTGCGCGCTCCTGCTTATGCGTGCCTGTTCGTCGATTGTCCTCCCTCCTGTACACGTTGATAGCACGTGCACACAAGAAGGGCGACACGAAAACCCATACGTAAAAAAATTAAGGGGCACGGAGAGGAAAGAGGTGTGCAAAATAGAGGAAGACAACCACAGCAGTAATAAAGCGCCTATAGCGCGTAACCGAAAGGAGAGGTACGAACTTTCCTTCCGCCCAGTTAAGGGGGACTTCACATTTGGCAGAAGTTTTGAGGACATCAAAATATAGTCAGCAATAGGAGCGCGTTCAGCACACATTTGACATACATAGCTGAGGTGGAGTTTGGCTGCGGAATTATTTTGGCACACCCCCGATTTTTGAAATGCCCCTTCCATATTTTTAAGGTGTAACAAAGAATTACTTGTATGTGTGTGTGTGTGTGTGTGTGTAAAAGGGAGTGTAAGTTGAAGTGTTTGCACGCGTTCTTGTGCGAGTGGCCGTGCGCTTTCCGTGCCACTCCCACGCGCATACAAGTGTATGTATATATGTATATGCGTGGTGCACATAGGCGAGTGAGAACCCCCTGTCCTTTGCACGCGCAAGAATAAAGTTCGTCATCAACATGGAAGCTTTAGCAACGGATAAAAACATCACCTCGAAGAATGAAGAGAGGAACGAAAATGGAAATGAACTTCTAACAGGATTGTCAACTTTAAAGGAACACGAAGGAGAAGTAACTTATGAGAAGAAGGAAGACGCAGAAATATCTATGCATATGAACGAGCAAGATAAATTAGACGTACCATCATTGGTCGAAATATGCAAACAACAATTGATAGTAATTTTGAAGGATATGTCTGCCGATTCGAGCAGTTCGGATGAAAAAACTTCCTTTATGTATCACCTGAACAGGTTAAGGAATGCAGTAACCGTTGTGGATTTGCATAACTATATAGCCGTGTTTGGTCCATGTCTAAGTTATAACAAATTACCTTCCACCTGGAACATATCCGTATCAGATTATTTAAAGCAACAATTGAATATACTTCGTGCTGCGGACTCACAACAGAACTCAGGCAATTACGTTAGTTATTTAGAACTACATAATGATTATGAAGATATTTTAAATGAAAAAAAAGGAAACACAATAGTGACAGGTAGCAATGGCATCCAAGGAAATACTAATTCGAATAACATAAATTCTCATCTGTCCATAAAGGGGAGTAGCATACATATAAATTCTGCGAACACTACAAGTAATGTGAGCGGGAATGTAAATGGAAATGCTAATGGACATATAAGTGTTAATACCGAAGGGGGCAATCTAGGATCATTTACACTAGGTGATCATGAAGATAGCAACATTGTAGAAGATTATTATGACTGTCTCATGAGAACCAAGTTATCTGATGATACCCCGAATTGTTTAAAATATATGATGAATTCGAAGACTGATTCTTTAACAAATGCGGAAGTGGAAAATGTGATATCGTACTTGAAAAAGTATGAAGTAAAGTCGAATAAAAATTATTGCAGTTTGGAGGAAGAGTTGAAATATAATAGAGACTCTGATTTTGAGTACCAGGAGGATTACTTAAAGGATAAGACTTTGTACGACTCCGATTTGGATGATAATAATTTATTTGATAGCAACCTCATAAGCAGTAATAGGAACATGAACGACAGCAGTAGCAGCATGGTAAACCTGAATTTGAGTAGCAACAATAATACGCATACAAACAATAACAACAACAATAACAATAATAGTAATAATTTGAATAGCAAAAGTTATAATATGAAATATGATTCTTTGAAAAAAAATAATAGCGATGTTATGAACACATGGGCTAGGGCATGTACGGAGGGACATCCTGAATATTTGCCTAGAATTCCAGGAGTTCGTTTCAATCCGAAGAAGCAACAATGGCTAGCTGCTTGGAATGATAACACTAGGGAAATTAGAAGATACTTCTCTGTTAAACAGTACGGTTTTGAACAAGCCCGAATTTTAGCCGTGAAAGCTAGACAGGAAGCCGAGAAAGCAGGCGCGAGATGTAAACCCATGTTCCATGTACATGGAAGGAAGACAATGGAAAATGCAACAAACGATGTTATGAAAAATAACAATGATATGATGATGGAGGATGGCACCTTTGGTAACAATAACGCAGGAGGAAACACCCACGTTGGAGGAAGTAACGTAGGTGGCAATATGGGAATGATGAACAATGCCGGAAGCAATGCGGCGCACATAGGGACGAACGTAGCTATGAACAATGGAGGCATACCCGCTGGAGGAACACACGAACATATAAACAAGAAGGAGTTATTGAAAAATGAAAATAACAAAGGAGTTAAGCGAGGAAGGGGAAGGCCTCCTAAAAGAAAACTAAGCGAAAATTCGCAGCTCTCCTTGGACGATATGGAACAGACCCTATGTAGGAATGGAGAAAACGCAGAATTGATGGAAGCTATGGATTCCTTTGATAAGAGCTGTACCAGACCCATGAAGGGAGTATCCTATAATGATCGAAAGGGTTCTTGGCTAGCCTATTGGTCTATAGGGAAGAACTTTCAGATGAGAAGGTTCCCCATTAAAAAATTAGGTTTCGAAAAGGCAAAGGAGCTAGCCATTCAGTGCAGATTAGAAGCAGAACAAGCAGGAGCGACGACCACAGAAAATAGAACCAAAAGAATTAGGAACTTGCTAAACATGAATTCGGAAAATGCGGTGGAAGGAATGATGGAAATGAATTCCCTAGACCCGGATGATAACCTAAATGACACGAATAAAAACCTCAATGGAAATATGATCATGCCTCAGATGCATTACTATAATGCGCACGGAATGAACAACAGTAATATGCACCCAAATAAAATGCCACATAGCGATTGTCAAGAAAGCGAAAATGATTATTCTCCTACGAAGAGAACAAGAGCACCCAGAGGAAGAAGAATGGAAAGTCTAACTGCACGTGCTAGTGCTCTGACCCCAGTGGAAGGGGTGCGATTCGACCCATATTCATATTCCTGGTTTGCCAAATATCTAGAAAATGAAAATTCCAAAGAACCGAAAATATCCAAATACCTTTTAAAAAAATGGGGATTCAATAAGGCACACAGTTTGGCTGTTCATACGGTAAAATGCGCCTACAAAGCTGTTCCCTTCACGGACGAGGAGCTAATTAACATATTTAATGTAGACTCCAAAAATCTCGGAAACAATCAAAACAGCATGATGAATTTGCCATTTAAGGACTCGTACGGAAATAACTCAGGCGCGAATGGGAATGCATACAATGACAACAACTACGGTGGAATGGGTGTCACAAATTCAGCGAATGGCGCGCTTATAGGAAACATGGGGTATATGAATGGTAATATTGGTGGTAGTGTTGGCATGGACCATGTTGTGAATGGCATGGGTATTAACGGGGTTGGTGGTGGCAACTTCGCGCAGAATATGGGTGCCTACAAGGGAGGTGTGAACACACACGGCGTTATGAACAACATGGGGAATAACAACACGGAGAAGAACGTAGATATGAGTAACATGAATGAAGAGGAATCAACTATCGGGAATGGAAGTAGCAACAACGCTAACAACCTACCGATCAGCATGGACAACGCAAACACCCTGCTAAACAACGTCGACGGCGGCAACAATATAAATTCTGCTAATAAAATAGACATAATGAACAATTGCACTTATAATTACAATGGTGGAAATAATGCTATCAATGAAGGTACAGCAGGAACAGGTAGCCAAAATAATTACCACCACGGGGGGTTATTAACAAACAACGGAATCATTGTGGGTGCCAGTTTAGGTGATAACAATGTGAACGGCCCATCATCCATCAAGGACAATACAACCATATCAAATGGAGTAAATATGTATATGAATGAACAAAGGGGGTTGAATACAAACTACAATGGGAAAAGTTTTTCTACAGGGGAAGTGTTAGTTGCGCCCGGTGGGTCTTCAACAATGTTGGAAGATGAAAATTCAAAGATGCTAAACAATGCACACCTAATGGATAACAGTAACAGCACAGGAAATAACAGCAGTGGGAGTGTTATACACAACACTAGTGTAGATAATTATATAATGGGTAGCGATTGTGTCTTAAATAATAACAATAGAAAAATGAGCGCACCTCATGTTGGCAACCCGACTATAGGTGGAGGACCATCACCGTTTAGTCATCATCACATGGATGGCCCAGCTGGAGTGGGTGTAGTGCGAATGAACGAAATGCATATGAATGGGGAGAATGGCATTAATACGAATCCAGCAAATGCCCAATACGGGATTACATCTACGGGTTCTAACATGAACATAAATTCTGAACCCGTCATGAACAAAGACATGATGAACAGCGCCAGTGGCAGCGTAAATCTGGGAACGAACAACAATGGCAATAATAGTAGCATCCTGGAGGGGCGTGATGTTATAGACAACACCAGAGTTGTCGAGCATCCCTTAGAGCAAAGGAAGTTTGTAAATATTATGAACGACGCAGGCAACATTGATAGCGGTGTCAATAGTGAAAACGGCGCTAACAATACCTATGCTAATAATAGCCCATATGGCCCCAATGCAGGTACAAATTTTAATTCGTACGAGGGTGAAAACGCGGGCACGGTCAATATGATTGGCTCCAATGCAAATGAGCTTAACGAGTCCTCCATGTATTACATGAACGTGAAACCGGAGATAAAGACGGAGCAGTGAGGAGGAATTATCACAGTTGTTAGCACGAGGATCGTAAGAAGCGAAAACAGCAGAGAAGGGAAAAAAAAAAAAAAAAAAAAAAAAAAAGCAGACCATGTGTAGTGCGCCAAGGGGCGTGAAGAGGCCCGAAAAGGCCAAGCCCCCAGTAGCCATCGTAGAAGAAACGAAATGAATAAAATGTTTGGTGAGGAAATGGGATATATTTCAATCGTACCAGGACGGGGAGACAGATTTGCACTGAGGCGTCCCTGTGTGATGTGTGCAACGTCGTTATATAAGGACGATTATGTGTCAATATGTGTTTCCCTCCGTATGCTGGTAGCGAATCAGAGCGAACTTTTTTTTTTTTTTTTATTGCATTGTACCCGTTTATTGACTATGTATTGGCCATGTATTGAGCTCACAATCCATTGTGCCATTTTTTTTTTTTTTTTATTTACCGTGTTACAAGACACATCGTTATTGTTACATAACCGTGTTTGCAATTCGTTGATATATATATGTATATGTATATGTATATATATTTTATCTTTTTATTATATTTCCCCCTCTATTCTTTTCTTCCTATTCGTTGCGAATTATTCGATTCCACCATTTGTTTTCACCATTCGATATTATTACCCCACTCAATATTAGCATTTTATTTTTTTAAATAATTTAATCAAGTATGAATTTATATGTTTTTATAAAACCTCCCCCCCCTCCTTTTACTTCCCCTTATGAATGCCCAAAGGCGTGTGTTTTTATGTCTTGCATGAGTGTGCATAATGTGTATATGTTTATACACGCACGTATATATACAAATAAACGAACAAGCAAACAAACACATGTAAGTGTTAAAGTGTAACCTGCGTTGCATATATGTTCCTGTCATAACCCCATAGATTGCACACGCATTGCCTGTTCGCACTTTACACTTTATTATAACCACCAATATACCGTATTTAATATTTTTATCTTTTTTTTTTTTTTTTTTTTTTTTTTAAATGTAAGCCTATTCTATGTGCATGTAGATTCTCCTATGTGCACATGTACGGGTATACACATGTGTGTATATTTTATCTGCATATATATTGGGGCGCTTTATATGTACGGACTTGCATATGTTCCCATTATTATATGTTGTCTGCCGCATGTGCTTTTTATGTTATAAAAACATATTTCACATGAATAAAATGAAAATAATTTTTTTTTTAAAAAAAAACATATTAAAACAAAGTTGCAAGTATAGCAGTTTTCTTTTTTTTTTTTTTTTTTTTTTTTGGATACCCCAGTGGACGGGAAGTTTAACTTATCCAGATTGGTGATTTGTTTTGGCGTGGAACTCTGCTTGGATTAGCACTGGTTAAGGACATTGAGGAGAATAGGTTCAATCCCCTCGTGCAAAATTTTGATAGACACATAAACAAATATGTGTACATATGTGTGTATGTATTACGTCAAGGAAGGTTAATGCGTTATTCCCCTTTGTTTACACGTAGGATGAGTGCAAAGTTAATCAAGTGAAGTGACAAAATAGGTCGGCATGCTCAAAGCGTTCTCTACATTACGTACCCTTTTTATCCCCCATTTTATCTTCCCCTTTTGACAAAGTTAGCAATGTTGGTAATTCTCTCACGTAACTTTGGTGTGATTTCGGGCTTGGCTCTCTGATGAATCTCCAGATGTTTCAATATTTGACCCGCCCTATACCAGTTAATGTCACTATTTTGTCGCAAACTCATAAATAGGTTTTTCTTGCCATCCAGAAGCATGCCTCGGGTTTCTTTTAACTTTCTGTTCGCTTCAAGTGATAACCTTTCCTGTTTCTTGGCATCCTTGTAATGTTGACTTTGCTTAACTCCGTAGGGTATTTTGTCCTTTATCTTTTTTAGTAAATTAACTCTGCATCGCGCGATCATTTTTTTTTTTTTTTTTTTTTTTTTTCTCTTCTTACGTGTTGATGTGTATGTGAAAGGCTAGAGTCTATAAAGATATGTCCCTGTTGGTGATGGACGTGTTTGTAGTTACGTGCACAGACACGTTGTGGGTCTCATCTTCGCTCAGCCCACGCACATACGCATGTTGAAGCTGATGAGCTACAACGCCCTGTCCGACCTCCTGGAAGCAGTTAAATGGAAGACAAGTAATTGTGAATAAACCTGTTAACTAAAATGGCAAACTCACGAAATTACAAAAAAAAAAAAAAAAAGATTAATAATTTAAGAGAACACTTGACGGGATCGCTACACGGCGGGGTGAATCATTGGATGGAATTATTTCCCCTCTCATTATACCCCTACGCTCCGTGCACCACGACTTTCGGTAATCCCTTCGATTTTATAGTACAGGGGAAGATTGTCAGAATGTACTTTCTTCATGTGCCCCTGTGCGCATAAAAAGGAAGAAAAGAACAAATGGCAAGAATATCGCACATTATCCACTTTATATAGGCTTGAAGGAAAATGCTTCGGTGAAATTCGTATTGGATATTCCTTTTATCTATTAGCCTGACAAATCTGCACACATACACCACGGTAAAGGCATCTATACGTTCATATGGTACAGCTAAAAGGGGAGTTTTTCCTCTTTGACCGATGCTCGCACAATACAAGGTACTCACAGTATATATTTCTTTGTATGTATATATGCACACAGGCTATACCATGCCGGGAGGTATGCTAAACGCCACGGCTGCGAGGAGGAAATCAGCCTGAAGGCCCTTGCGTGTCCCTATATTTGACGCTTGTGCCTTTGAAAGTGTCACTTTCTCGCTTAATTCATCATCAGACTTTAAAATGTACGAAAGAAAATCCTTATCCCTAATTAGGATGTCATCGTTATTGTCATAACATGGTAAGTCACTCTCGTCATAAAGTTCGCTTCTGTGGTTGGCATTTCCTCTTTTGTCATTTTCTTCCCTCGTAGGAAATTTACTGAAATTTTTCTTGTTCGTATATTTTACGATATTTTTTTTTTTTTTCCTTTTATCCTTCAAAACCATTTTCATCAACTGTTGCAAGTAGTTCCAATGACTAACAGAAAAAAATTTCCTCTGACGGATGGCAAAAATGCTTTTAATAGCAACCCAGGGAAAAACATATATGTATATATATATATATATATTTTTTTTATGCCCCCCTCCGGTGTATTCGTTACGTGAAAATGGTATTTTGTGTAATATAGTAGGAGAAATGTTACGACAGGGAACGCCGCGGGATGCTCTCTTTGCAATTGTAAACACAACACCCCTGCGGACGAGCGTCTCGACTGGGCCTTGATGTATGTAAAAAAAAAATAAATTTACCTGAACATACCAAAAAGGAGTAATCTCCTACCATCTACGGAAATTCCAGCGTGTGAATATATTTCCCAAATTGTTAATAAATTTTTTTTTTCACCCACGCTGAGGAAGTCGTGTAAGAATCAAGAATAAATACATTATTCCTGTACATGTCTGTTTCTCCATATGTAATCCCCATTGGGGGGGAATAGCAGATGATAAGTAGTGTAATAACGGTGTCAGCATCATTAAGTCATTTTTTTTAAAATAACGTTTAATCGAAAAAAGAAATAAAAGATAAGTTAAGCTTAACATGGGCGAATTGCACGTGTGACAACTGTTTATTTCGTTGTGGTGAAAAAAATTATGGGTGATGCTTTTTTCGCACACTTAATAAAGCGAGGGAAGGAGTATCCCTCCACAGGGGGTGAACAAAATGGGAAAAACAAACAAAAAAAAAAAAAAAAAAAAAAAAAAAAAAAGGAAACACACGGAAGAAAAGTAGCAACATCGTCATCTCGTGTATTTCTGTCGTTCGATAAAATGGCGGAAATATTCACATGTCTACCTTCGCTATCATTTCAAAAAGTTAAGCAAATTGTGTTTCCCTCAAAAGGGCCGATATCAAATGCTCCATAAAGGGGTGTAAACATATCGGTTGACTCAGAGAGGGCTGTTAATACGCAGAAGGGGAGGGAATATACAAATAAATTTACATAAGTAAATCATATCCCGCTACTCATCTGAATAATCCGAATAACCAAGTAAAAGTGAATTCTTCTCAGGGGTGGAAACCTTTTTGACGTTGGAATGGTCCCCCTTCGGAGAAGAGATGGCATTTTTTTTCTTTGTCTTTATAATGGCCTTCACACTGGTCTTCATTGGAATAATTTTTTTTTTTTTAATTATATTTTTTTTTATCTCACTTAAATTAACATGATTACTTTCTTCTTTCAACAAATCTACTTCGTCTTCTTTTTCCTTTAATTCCTTTTTCTTTGCATAATTTTTTATAGCTTCTTTAAATTCAAATTCTACTTCTTTTTCTCTTTCCCTGATTTTCTCAATACTATAATTATCATGTTTCGCATAATTGTCGTAATATTCTGCATATTCTTCTGTCATATTTGGCATGTCATAAATGTTCACGAGTCCTGCTTCATCATCTTTCCCTAGTGTGCCTGTACCATTGTTGTTATTTTTTTTCAGTTCCAATTGTTCTGATAGACTTAAGAATTGATGGTCCCTTTTAAACTCTGGTAGCTCCTTTAACCTTTTATTTTCGTCAATTTCTTTTGCGCTCCTGGCGTCCTTTTCATGCTCTTTTATTCCTTCATTCGTGTACTCCTGCTCATAAATGTGTGTTTTTATGAAGTTCATTTTTTTCGGATTATGTGAGCGTTTAAGTGTGTGTGCATGAGGGCGTTATTCATCGCAGGGCTTTTGCATAATTCGAAAATTGAGGATGACATCTCTTTTTATTCCACACATAGATACAAACCCACGTGCGGCGTTTCTCGCGTTTTGTTTCTCCAAATGTGGCGCCACCATCGGGGGGTTCTCCCCCTCAGGTCAAGCTGCCAACTACAAAATTACGTCACAGCGCTATGGCGCCAGGAACAATATTTCGTGTAGAAGTGCAAGGCGAACGATTAAAAGGGTCCAATTCAGTTTGACCTGGACCTCTTCATTTTATTTTTTCCCTCAAAATTGGTAAAAGGTTATCTAATCCGAATAATATATATATTTTTTTTTTTTTCTCGCACAAATTATGCGCACTTAAAATATATATATATATATATATTGAGGATTGATGGATTGTTAACGCGAGAATGAAAGGTAGGTGCGATGCACAGGGGTTCATGTTACTTTTGTGGCTAACCCACGTGTAAACAAAAAATAGCTAACGATCCATAAATTAAAAATTTACACTTGCCCCTTTGGAGGCTCGGTTTTGGGGGGGAAATCCCATATTTCCGCCTAGCAAGTGTTTTACTAAAATGGAAAGAACAAATTTCAGCTGAAGGGGAAAGATAGGACGAATTGCCTTATCACGGAATTACATCCTTTGGACATTCGAATTTTTTTTTTTTTTTTTTTTTTTCCTCTCATTTATGTTGGGTTTTGTATTGCCGCGAAATTGTAAACTATTCCCACACATGGGATGACCTCCATTTTTCATTTTTTTCTTCAAGATAGTTGTGGTGATTTGGCCAGTCAGGCTACACGCGGGAAAAAACAACCATACACACACCCACGTTGATTCGGCTATACAGTGCCATATCAATCTGTTGAGAGGTTATTTACGCGGCAATACCGATGGGAAGAAAATTCGTTAGATGCGTTTTACTTCATTTTAATTTTGTGTTTTCTTGTAGCACCTGTAAATGGAAATTGCGTTGAAGAGTCCATGACTTCACGGAGTAGGCTCCCATTTGTAAAAAAAAAAAAAAAAAAAAAAAAAAAAAAATTAAGATAGCCATTTCTATGCAGCATGCGCCTGTATGGAAGCTTGGGGGAGTTGCTTGTTGACCGACCTAAATGATCAATTCGCGCCGGCAACAGGGACAAGTGAGGTTAAACCGAAACCAATTTTTGACGCATTTCCAATGATAGGTGTGAAGACAAGCCAACTTGATACACTTGTCGTAGTTCTGAAAAGATTCGAAGCAAACTGCACACTGTTCATATGCAAATTTGCTACTTTTATTTTTTGCATCTGTCTGTTCCTCCACATCTACGTCTAGGAGCATCTTCCCACTCTGATTATCCTCCCGTGTATGATTCCTATATACGTACTTATACTTATCCAAATGGTTTAGAATGCGCTGTTCATTGAGGGCACTTTCCTGCAGGTTGGCGTTCGTTGATGGGAAGAGTCGTAACAAAGAATCTGCATCTAACTGTTGCAGTATGTTCAAAACAGCATATGGTTTGTATTCTACGGGTAAGCATTGGATATAATTTATGGACTCATTCGAAATAACGTCGAAGAAAGTTGGCTTGATTGCCCCATCGGTGTATATAAATGTGTTGCAGGTAATTCTTCCTCTTCCATATTTGATGTTCATTGGGTCGATGCCCATAATTTTAAATTGCACTCCTTTGTAAAAAAAGGTGTCGTGCATGGAAAACAAACTTAAGTAATGCCTCTCTATGTATGGTTTGATGTAGTCTGCAAAGATGTCATAATTATAGGTAGTCGGTAGTGTGTCATACAGGGGTACAATGTGCACGTTCCTAAACGGGTCATACGTATCTGCGTTCAAGCAAATCTCCTGCGGGAGGGGAGGGGGAGGGATTCATAAAAAGTAAATTATTGAGGGCATGTCAAAAATATCATGAATTCCCCATATAGAGGCGTTAAAAAAAGGATGAAATATCATCCGTGGGTGGATACCCAATGGTACATACACACACACACTTTACAGATGAGCCCCTTTTCATTACTAACCGTAGAGTTATCCACGAAGCCCACATTCACGTCAGCATCTATCTTCACAACGAGAAATGAAAAATTATTTATAATGAGTAATTTGCCTGAGTAGAATAGCTTAGTTCTGTTTTTCTTGAAATAGGGGTGCAGACAGGTAAGAAGGATTTTTTCCAGGACGAGACTTCTTCTCTTGGTGGTGGTACGGTGGGTCGTGACAGTGTCTACGTTCTTTCCTTCGAAGGTACTACTACTACTACTACATTTTCTCTTTTCTGTATTGCACTTACTCGAAAAGTTGTCAAAGGAAAACGGAATCAAGGACATAGCTTCATTAAAAAATTGATTGCCTTTTTTAAGTATATATTTTTTTAAAGAAAAAAATTTTTTTTTCAATTTTCTTTCATATTTTTTGTAGTATTTATCTCGTATTATTATGAGATGAATTTTTTTTAAATTGTCCACGTATTTTCCATCCGTGTAAATTAGGGTGTCCCGAGTGAGGATTCCCTTGGAGGGTATGCAATTTACAACAACATAGTAGTCTGTGCTTTCTTCAAAATGGTAAGTTTCGTCTGTTAACTTTTCTTTGCTGCATTTTTCATTTAAGCAAATGTTGTCATTATTTGGTTTGTTCATACTGTTTTTTTCATTTGAACTTTTCTTTGGTGTGTGATTGTTCGATTCCTTCCTATGCGGAACTTCCCATGAGTCTGCATTTTTGCAAGATTCCTCTTTAGAGCTGCTTATTTTTTCGAGAGAATTTGTGCTTATTGTGTTGTTTTCATTTTTATTTGTGCCCTCCATGTCATTTGTTAGTCCCTCCTTTAGATTTTGCCGTGTGTTTTTTCCCTCGGGTACCCTTTCCTTTTCTTCATTTACGGCAATTATGAACCCCTCATTCAGGACGCATTGGTCATTTATCAACAACTGTAGTTTCCTGTAAAGAGCATTTGTATTTTCGCATTTTCTTTTTATTGGCAGTATGTGCACCTTTTCTAGTATGCCTTTTTTTTCTACAATATTTAATTTTTTTTTAGAATTGACATTATTTAGGAAGTGCATATGTTTGCTTTCACCTCTCCTGCAACTTTCCATTTTTTACTTTTCATGTCTTCCTGCTGAATGTTCCCTGTGGAATTTGTCCCCCTCTGTGTAGTAGATGGTTATTGTATTGGGGCTAAATCTCGAAATGTGCTGAGCGTGACAATTTTTAATGGGGTCGCATTTAAGAGCATTCCCACTTCGGTGCATACATAAATATAGGTGCACATAAGAGCGTACAGGTGGAACGCTCTTCTAGTGCACTTGTGAGTAGAGCTGGTCGCTTACTTGCGTACCACGATTTCGACAAAGAGTTAAAAAAAAAAAAAAAAAATTCAGTTTTGCTAAACTGCAGAGTGATTCCTCCTTTTGCCAAAAAATTCTCCTTCTATTTTGCTTTCCTGTATTTGACTTTCTATGTAGACAAAATCTATGTATTTGTTCTTGGGGAGCCTTCGATTGCTGCGCTCGTACAAGCATTACTGCACATTCTTCGAAGCGTCACAGTAGTGGTATCATAAATGTTGTTCCAGCATCTAGGCCTTCATCTATTTCACGGCTAATATGAAAATAAAAAGGAAATAAAATACGAACGCTAATGACGCGAGGGACGTATTTCTGCCTAAACGGAGCACTAAGGGTATTCACTTTATTTTATAAATTATAATTTTGCACAATGTGGAAGTCATTTGAGATTTAATATGGGCGTTGTTTTTGCAACCTGTTGTGTATTCCCCCCTTTTTTTTTTTTTTTTAACTGTCCACTGTTGCGACGTAGAAAAGTTTCAGTGTGCGAACTGAAAAAGGTTGTCCCCTTTTAGGGGGTGTAAGAATAATATGAAGAAATAAACATCAAATGGAGCAAAATGAAATGAGATGGAATAAAATATAATGGACACGAGAAAGTGACGAAATAGGAAATGTGAAAAAAAAAAAAAAAAAAAAAAAAAGGACGTCAAATGGATGTAGAAATTTATATCTTATTTAAAAAACGGGGGAGGAGCAGCAGGGTGGTGGGTATAAAGGAGCATTATACAGTTTTCCTATATTTGGCCCTATTTTTCCACGTTTTTCACCGTTTACCTTATCTGAACGCCCACAAAGTCTAAAACAAAAGCAGTGAATAAAACTGAAAACTGATATACTTAAAAATACTAAGAATGTATGCACCAAATGTATGTTCATATATAATTTAGAAAAAAAAAAAATAAATAAAAAGTAATCTGACAGAGAAGGAAAAAAATATTTAAAATTAGACAAAAAAACAAAACAGCGTTCTGAAAAAAATTTCTATGGAGTCTACCAACAGTTCAAAATATTCGTGTGTAAAATTTCGATATCATTTTGACCAATTTTTTTGCTAATTTTGTACATTTTTTTTTTTTTTTTCATTTTTACTTTTACTGTAATTTTACTCTTTTTTTTTTTTTTTTTTATTATCCTCAGAATTTCCCTTTCTATGCGTACTTCAAGACATTTAAAAAAATTCCTTTTTTGCATGAAATAACAGAGTGCGAGGTGAAAAAGGAAAAAAGAAATTCAGAAAGTGAAATGTGTAGTTCTGTTTTAAAAATCACGCCGCTTTACAACAACACGCACCCGTTGCCTACAACATTTATGTTGCAAACAGAAAGAAAAAAAAAAAAAAAAAAAAGCGAAAAATGCATAATAAATATATACACTGAAAGATCGGAAATTTCTTGTTATATTTTCAATAATTTTACTTTACGTTTGACACACACTTTTTAATTTTCCTTTTAGATGTTTATAACAGCAAAAGTCGATTTTGCAGCAACCGCGCGTAATATGACGCGGTGCGATTTTCCATTGGGGGGAACATTTCTTCTACATTTAGGAAAAAATATGCAAATGAAGTAGAAAAGAGAATATACCTACATAGGAAGAAGTAGCATTCATGGGGATAATTTTAAAAAATTGTCTAAAATTGTTGAAGCGCTTTTATTTTATGTCATTTGGGTCAAGGCATGATTTTTCAGGCCATTCCCAGTTTGTTTATTTTTTTTTGTTGGTATTCTTCCCTCTGTTCAGCTTCACAACTGCGTACATTTTTTCTTCACCACGGCTAACATGCACACATAGGATGTGGCATAAAATGAAGAAATAACATTGTACGCATACGCGTGTAGCAGAGTTGGTATATATATATATATATGTGTATATCCGTAATCGCTGCGCTCCGTACGTACTTGCACACACACTCTGAAGTGACTGTGTCGAACAGTTCATTTCTTTTCTCCAACGCAATATTCAAGATTATATTTTGCTTTCCATCTCTGGAGAACTATTTTATATAGTTAAAATATAACCATTCGTATGCCAAAGATGAACAAGAACGCTTCGTGCCAAAAACACGTACATGTGTGTGCAACCACTGTACATGACTACTGTATCCTTTTTGGTATTTTTGCCTGAACAGTTCACGTAAATCGCCAAACAGGTTTGCCTTACGTTAAAAAAAAAAAAAAAAAAAAAAAACTGACGTAACACGTAACGTCAATTTGGCTGTACGCGTATTCGCAATAAAGCCGTTTAGATGAACATTCCTATCTTTTTAACATTATAGTAAATCCTATATTTGGTGTATGTAAAAAAGAAGCGTTTCCTGCTTGTTTTCACCATGTGTGCAACCGTGCAAGTCTTTCTCGAAGGCATGCAAGCAAGCGCTATAAGAGGTACATGGGCAGAAATTGTGCATATGGTACATGTATGAATATATGCTCATTCCTGAAGAGGCACACATCGTTCGTTCTGTTTACTGTCCACGGAATGCCATCGACTCCATCACTTTTTTTTTTGTTTTTCCTTTTCCTTCGGGGGAGGTGTATAATTTACCAAAGTCTCAAAAACGGCTAGTAGCACAGGTAAACACGTCCCCATGTACATAATTTCACATTTCACGGGAATGTCGCAATAGTGAGCCTGTCACTTGACTAACGTTAAAAAAAAATTCGAATGAACAAAAAGATGATGGGGTGAAATAATAAACAAAGGAGTTCTCGATAAATCCGCGCAATGTCGATATAGACGTCAACTTCGATAACGAAAAGAGTCCTATTTTTGGAACATTGTTATAAACTTGCTCAACAGCCTTGCGGAAAAGGATATTAAACGATGAGCCAAGTGATGCGTGAAACGTTGAGAAAAAAAAAAAAAAAAGAAAAAAAAAAAAGAAAAAAAACTTCCTTGAGTAGTACGCATTACCGTTTTTATTAATATATCGAACAAAACAAACATTCACACTTTACACGCATGTGTACATGTGCGCTTAAGTGAATATATATCTGTTCGTACATTTTGTGAGCTCTTCATAAAAGGGGCATGAGGAAAAGTTCAAGCAGGCATTAACTTGCACTTAATCCCTCGGCCCATTCCCCCCCCGAAAAAAAATTGCTCGTTAAAACTCCATGTTCATTTTATAAGATACAAAAAGTTGCTAAAAGGAAGAAGGGATTGAAAATTTGCAAATGTATTTCTTTCTTTCTTTTTTTTTTTTTTGCGTACAAACTGTTAATTGTTTAAGTCAAAATTTTGTTTGTTTTTTTTGTCCAATTAATGGTGTTCATGTTATAATTTATTTTTAAAATTACGTAAGGGAGGGAGGAAGAAAAAATATAGCACAATAACATAAAACTGTTACAAAACAGGACCAAACGGAAAATTCGTCAACCTCATCGGAGTAAAAAACAAAATTCGCATTCTGTTAAGGAAGAGAGAGAGAGAAAAAAAAAAAAAGACACGCCATCGCGTCAGTAGACTGTTACAAAATTTGTTAAATTTGATTGTAAATATTGTGAATGCTGCATGAATAACATCGCTTAGGAGCACAACCTGAATGATGCCGCTTATAATTGCAGCATGAACGCGTCTTAGTTTTATGCGCTTCCTTATTTCACTTTTTTTTGTGCCGTTTTTTGTTCGACGTTCGCCTTAAATTCGACTTGTAACAAATCGAGGGGAAAAAAAAAAAATGCTGGATTCCGATGCCGAAGTGCCGCCAGAAGTTTTGGTGGAATACGAAAAATTGTTGACAAAGGCGTACACGGAAAATTTTGACGAGTAAGTATGTGCAACGGATGCATGTTACTACAAATAAGCACTCTGTTATTTCTTTTTTTCTTTTTTTCTTTTTTTCTTTTTTTCTTTTTTTCTTTTTTTCTTTTTTTCTTTTTTTCTTTTTTTCTTTTTTTTTTTTTTTACAAAGCTGTGTCATACAATGTGCAAAGGAATTGAGAATTATGTATGAGTACGTAAGGAGAGTGTTCACATCCATGTATGCGCTTTTACTCTGTTGCATGTTCACACGAAAGACTTTTATTTTGAACAGATTGTACAAGACCGACTTGCTGAAGGTAATTGGGAAGGATGGGTACGGCTCACACATCGTTTTGTTGATTCCGTGTTTTATCGTTTCATCCGGTGCAGACCCTGAGAAGACACTGTAAGTGGATCTTATACTGGCGGTGTTTATTTGCCTGAAGTGTGTGAATTGCATCAGTGACGATGATATAATTTTATTTTATTTATTAATTTATTTATTTTCCCTATTTCGGGAAATTGCTACTTCGCCACATGCAGAAGATACGCCATCCTGACGTTGGACCCTATCGTGAAGGAGAATTACGTGCTGATTCTGTGCGAAACACACACAAGTTGGTTAACCGACGCGGTTTACGCGTACGCAAAGCAGTGTAAGGAGGGGAAAAAAAAAAAGAAAAAAGAAAAAAAAAAAGTGATGAATTGTCATGGCTCTAAAATGGCAACATCTCATGTTCATCATTTCTCCACGCGTAAAAAAAGGCTCCTTGTAAGACCTCCCCCCCCCTTACATCATTTGATTTCTCCCTTCTCCCGTAGGGTACGATACACTTCCGAGGAAATATAAGAAGAACCTGAAAAAACTGTACTTGGTGCACAGCGGATTCATGTCCAAAACGGTGCTAGCCGTTGTAACTCCATTTGTGTCACCCAAATTTTGGAAAAAAGTAGAATACATAGAAAAGTTAGAAGATCTATTTTTAAAGTTAAATATAAATCCAACATATTATTTAAGATGCTTTCCATACATAGTTCAGAGAAATGAAGAAATGCTATTAGGAGAAAAAACTGTTTCCGTTTTTGGAGCAGATTTAGAGATTTTGTGTCAACGATTTGGAAAGACCTACATGGAATATAAGCACATCCCTTCCATCCTTGTGGATTTCTTAACCCATTTAATGAAGCCTGAAATTATTAGTACGAAAGATCTGTTTTATCTACAAGCAGATGCAAATACATTATATGGAATAATTGGAGACATAGAATATGGAGAACCTACAACCGATTTTAACAACATTCCTTCCCTAGTCTGTTCATTCAAGCTTTTTTTAGATACGCAGAAACACGGGTTGTTGGGTAAAGATGCCTTCACGAGGTTGTACCATTTAAAAACGGTGTCAGCCTCGGATAAGGCAATTAGAAGTGTTCTATTTAAACTGTATAATAAACTGGAACCGGGTGTTAGGGAGTGTCTAGTCTGTCTTTTGAATTTTTTTAAAGCCGTCTCAACGTATTCAAGTGAAAATAACATGACGGTAGAAACTCTGGCTAAAATTTTTGCTCCAACATTCTTCAGACCCAGTGTTCCCAATGCCGTTTTTTCACAGTGCATTACTTTGGCGAATAGGTGCCTCCAGATGATAATTGAATCCCCCGATATTTTGACGGTGAGTTGATACGTATATGACGAGGAGACTAGGGGGGGGGGGGGGGAGGGCGATGTGAGTGGCGCAGTTGTTCCCAATGAGCGTCGCCTGCGTGCATATGTCATATTGTCTCCATCCTGAAACGTTTTTTCTCCTCCTTTGTGTAGAACCCGGGGAAATACGACGCAGAAAGTGACAGTTCAGAGGATAGCGAATCAGATGATAGCCAGGAGAAGGACTCCAAAACGGAGAGCTCAAGTGAGGAGGAGAGCAGTGAGTCAGAAGGAAGTAAAGATAATAAGGATCAGTCCAGTGATTCGGAGGAGCTTGCCAAAAGTGGATCGGAGGCCTCGGAAAAGGGAGACCCTAAAAAAGAGGATGCCACACAGAAGGGCACCATGGAAAAGGACGCCTTGCAAAGTGGCGAATCGAAGAAGAAATCGGATGAAGAGACCGACGAGGAGTCGGAGTCGGAATCGGAATCTGAGGAAGAGTCTGAGGAGGAATCCGAGGAAGTGACAGAGGAAGCTACGGAGGAAGAATCGGGTTCAGTGGAAGACACCAGGAAGGTTAATTTTAAAAGGGAGGAAGGGAAGGCGGAGTGAGCGCGGTGGTGAAGCAGCTACTAATTTCTTTTCAGTCATTAAATAATTTTTTTTTTTTTTTCTTTGGGTGCAAAAAGATTATCAAAAGGAACAGGAAAAGGAGAAAGCTGAGCAAGCTAGCAACAAAACCAAATAAGGCTTATAAAAATTTCGGGGATCCATGTGCAAATGTTTCCACACGTCTCCAACTGCCGCAGAAGGAGGTGTATGATGGACGTTGCCTTGTTAGTAGTTAATATAATCCCTCTTTTCGTGACCATAAAACGAATTTTTATCGCAGCAGTTATGTTTTCCGAGAAGAAGAGGAGTCTTTTTTTTTGGGTTTCCTTTATGGCCTTCTTTTTTTATGTGCATTTTTGTGTGTGTGTGTTTTTTTTTTTTATTATCAAAAATTGTCTAATTCCGCTTTTCTTTTTTTTTTTTTCTGCGACTCCCTCCGCACTTTTGTCCGCAGCATCGGGGCAAATGTGCTTATCCTCCTCCGCATATAATTCTCCCCTTTTTTTGTCGAACCTATGTCCACATGTTACCTCTGCGGAGATGTGTATCTCTCACTCTTTTGGTAAGTGCACCTACACGTGTACGTATGTGTGCTTGCACACATGTAGTATGTTATCATTTTAATTTTTTTTTTTTTTTTTTTTTTTCTTCCTTTTATAAATAACTCCAGCTTTATATTTCCCCTGGCAGTAGTATTTGTTGCACGTAATTTTTTTTTTTCTACAAGGTCATGTTCGCAGGTGGATGCATGAACAAACACCCCTTCGTAATCACTTGCATAGGGCCATTGCGGACGCCTCCGTAGAGTTTAGTTTGTGTTCCTTGACACCTTTAAAATTTCCGTTTGTGATAATTTAAACCTGTGAATTATCATGCGGATAGTTTCATATTCGTAGTTTATATAACTCTTTTTGTATAACTTTCACGAGACAAAAAAAAAAAAATAAATAAATAATAGAGGAGAGTAGGAAGCAAAATGGCTGGCTCAGCAAGCGAAATAAGTGAATCGCTAAATGCCTGGATGAACAGCAACTCGTCCATAGAGTCATACGTTCTGATCAATTCTGATGGTAAGAAGAGAAAGTGGCGGAAGGTGGGAGGGTGAGGAGATGAGCTTGCCATAATAAGAGTAAACCCCAAGTTGTCTCCGTGGAGTGGTCTGTGTATGATGAGGTGGCACATAAAATGTAGACCGCGTCGAACGTTATGAGAAAGTGGTATTCACCTTAGTGTAACACATATTGAGAAAGGGGAAAAAAAAAGCAGAATGCCACATGACAAAGTTGCTAACCATGGAGGGAGAAAACATCCACAAGTGCCACATTGAGGAAGGAGTGGATAAAGTACCATCAAAAGTAGCATAACAGCACAACAGGCTCCCCCCCTAGGTTGCACATTCGAAGTACTGCTCTCCTCCCACTTATCTGAAATATACTTAACCTGTGCAATAATATGTAACAACCTTACAAAGAAACATTTTCTATTTTTGCCCATTCCCCTGTATCATTTACTAAGGCATTCCGCTCAAATACAACGAAGACGTGAGCTACGAACATGCAGTTAAGCAGGCCTCCCTGTTCTCGTAACACTTATATTATTATTATTATTTTTACTGGAAATATGCTAGTAGTGTATGGAAAGTGTGCCAAACTGCTCCTACTACAATTTCCTTTTCCTGCCTTTACATTTTTTTTCTTTTATATTTTTTTCTAATTGCAGAGACTTACTGACAAAAACAAAAAAGTGTGTTAAGGAATTGCTTCCTCAAGAGGTAAAAAAAAAAAAAAAAAAAAAAAAAAAAAAAAAAAAGCTAGCTCGTTCAGGCAAAATAGGAAGATAAAAAAGAAGACACATAATGGAGAATAACATAACATGATGAGCATTATTAACAGATTATGTAATACCCGGGCGGTGCACATGGGTAACCTGGTGATGCTTCATCTACACATCCTCAGTTGAGTGTCCAACTACATGGCAACTATCAGAGATGCTACCATTTTCACCTCCTTATGCACCTCTCCCCAGAACGAATTCAACAGCAACCTACGAATTCGCACAAAAAAAGAAACTGAATACATCATATGTAACCATGGAGACTATTCGCTCATAACGAAACAAAATTGCAAAGACACGCAAACGAATAAAAATAAATGAATATGTGGAAAGTATTCCAAAGGAACTCCCCCTGAGTTTACAAACGGTGTCCCTCCAAGCTGTCACAACGAACGGAGGAAGAGCACACGAATTATAAACACACGAAGAAATGTCTTAATATGTGAATGGATACGCCCCATCGCGCTTAGCTACCTGCTAGGACAAATCATCACCCTCTGGTAAAGGAGACACAAATACGAATAGGGGGAAAAGAGGGCGCCAGGTTTCCTTTCTTAATTGATATTTCTACATAACAATTTCTGTTCATTCATTTGTAAAAAAATCCTTTTTTTTTTTTTTTATTTTTTTTCTTCTGATCTTTATTCATTTCGCCATCCCCGTCATCATCATGACCATCATTCTTTTCGTAGCTTCGTGTGTTCAATTCTTTATATGGCTCTACATTAGCGTTCGACTTGGAATTAAAAATGCATTTTGTGGCAATGGACAGGACGAAAGTGCACAGTAGAAGAACGATCAGGTGAATTATAATCCTCTTATTGAATGATCCCTCATGTATGAGTATGATTCTTGGGTGTGTGTGTGTTAGGGGGGGGGGGGGGGGGGGCACGTATGTGTATATATGTAAATGCATATGCGTTTTTTTTTTTTTTTTTTTTTTTATTTTTGCGCTGCGGCTTACTTATTCACGAGAGGCAAAAGGAAGGTAAAGTAAAACAAAAGGAAATTCACCACGTTTATTTTTTTCCTGCTTTGTGTGTTCTTTAGCCACATGAAAAGGAGGCACGTTTTGGACAAGTTCGAAAACTGAAATGGAGGAAAAAAGGAAAGGGGAGATATTTGTTGGAACGGTCGGACTGCGGGCTCGTGTACCAAATGTCCTCGTGTGTCGAATGCCTTTGTGAAAAAATAAAGTGAGAAAGCAATTTTACCATGAATGTGTTGGCTGATATGGAACGATAAATATGCTTCAGCGAAAAGTCCATGGATCTTCCCCCTGCAGAAAGGGACCAGAAAATATTACAACGAATTGTGCCTGGTTCTGATGAACATAAAGGGTGGCACCCACATGCCCAAAGGGTTTTATAAATAAGGCTACTGGTATTACCAATGAAAAAGGGAAAAAAATTGGTGGCCACGGATTCGTAGAATCCCCAGCTGAGGCCTACGGATAGTATTCTCTCCTTCAAGTTGATCGTGTTGGTGTGCCTGTATGGGGGAAAGGTACATGGAAAGAGGGTAGTGAAGACAAAAAAATGCAAAGTATACTGAGGAAGTCCCTGTATAGACATACCACACAAACATATATATATATATAGGCATAAGAATCTTTACGAATTAATTTTTATTCTCGGTGTGCATACTTATGCGACAAGATGTAGTACAGCCCAACGAGGTCTATAAAGTTGGCACACTCTTGGAAGATGATCTGAAATGGGGAGACCAAAAAAAAAAAAAAAAAAAAAAAAAAAAAAAAAGAGAGTTCCCATAAGCATATGCATATATAAGCATGCACGTGTAGGTATGCACATATGCGTCTGCACTCAGTTTGTGGGAGGGCTATTCTGCTAAGCATACGTTGAAAAGATTCATGTTTTGAAGGAGGCCTATCGAGAAAAACGCTAGGACGAATAGCTGCATGAGGGAACGAATGGGGGGAAGGGTTAGAAGTGATGGTGACATCCAGGTAATTACATAGGCTCAAATAGGCGTACTTAAAAAGGTTTCTTTCCTTTTTTTTTTTTTCACGGTTTGGGGAATTATTCTCTCGTTCTCCCCCTTCTTTTCTCTTCCTCTGTAACCTTCAATATTTGCGACACGATATAGTAAAAACACACGAGTAAAAACAGCTTTGTCGATCCAGCATTCTTTGATCTATTAAAAAAGGCAATATGCAGGAAGATAAGAAAAAATATATATGTGCTCATTTGAAGATAGAAACACAAAAAAAAAAAAAAAAGAAAAAGTGCATTCGAATGATGCCCCATTTTGAGTCTACTTATAATGTTGTTAATGATGTGTTGCTGCACATCATTCGCTCATCAGGGGAACTTTTTTTTTTTTTTTTAAATCTTTCATGTCTATGTAGTATCCTTACAATTTAAATCCGTCATATATTATGTAGTATGGTGTAAAGGCCGTCAAGGAACAGTTAACAAAATGGAAGAGCGCCATTTTGTGATAAGCTAAAATTTGGCATATGTAATTGGGACACAGCTCTACATACTTGGGATGTGCTCCCCTTTTTGCGACTGTTTGTGGAAAGTTAATTAACAGTTTTTCGTTCGTTTCAGTTTGCGTACATGACGAAAAGTACTTACAAAATGACGCAAACCTGAGGAACTATTTGCATTAATAGGTATGTGATAAACCGCTTTTCCCAATATGGGAGGAAGAGCTTTTGTTTGGTTGTCATGAAAAGGTATACTGAGGGACTCCAAATAAAGCAGCCTAAAGGGCAGTAATTCTATTATGCACTTTTATATATATGCAAGGATTTGGAGGGGGAATATTTTATTGTTCACCATGTGGGATGTAAAAAAGAAGGGGAAAAATTGAAGATGATTATATGTTGCGTTAAAAAAAAGGGAGAAAATATCCCCTGAGTGGTGTATTGTTATTTCCGTTCCTTCTTTATTTTGTCAATTTTCTTAATTGCATGCTTCTTCGCGATCGTACAAATTTAGGGCGTTTTTTTTTTTTTTTTTTTTTTTTTTTTTTTTTTTTTCGTTGCCTTTTTCGCTATACGCGGGTGTTGAAATGTGGTGGTATACATTCGACCAAGGGCGAGCACTCCCGACTTGTCGTCCGCTATTGTTGGCTCTATTTTTGTTGCCTCCATTTTTTGCCCCCCTTTTCCCGCCCCGTTCACTCGCGGGCCAAGGTAGATCAGACCAAACCTTTCGCGTCACTTTTAACTTTTCCATATTTGGGAGCTTTATTATTATTTTCCCCCTTTAGTTTCCAATTATGGTAAAAGAGGGTAAACAACAGGAATGCAAAAGTAAATATTCCTCTTTTTTTTTTTTTTTTTTTTTTTTTTACTTATCGTAACAAAAGGAGGACGACATAAAAAAAAAAAAAAAAAAAAAAGGATGACTAAAAAGGGCACAAATAATGTTCGCATGTGCATACACCTCTGTCAAGCTGTATGTAAACGTGCAAGCATGCCCATATAATAAATATATGTATATAATATATATACACTATATATATGTGTATTATATATATATTTATACATACTCATGAGGAACAATTGACATTGGCCTGGGCGGAAAACAAGGAGAGCGGAAAATAAAGAAGCCCAAGCGCGCGCACACAACGTAACTTAACGTATGACACACAAAATGGCAAAACAAGGGATCACATTTAAAAAAGGAGATACACATGACTTTTGTGTGATAATTTTGCGCGCACTTGTCCATATGTCTATTAATGTATAAATAATAGGCTTGAAAAAAAAAAAAAAAAATATTAAAACAAATGAGACTGGAAAAAAAAAAAAAACGCAAAACAACAACAAGTGCGAAACAGACGGAAAAAAAAAGGTGAAAAGAAAGAAGTCAAAAAAACGACAAAAAAAAAAAGAGAGAGAGAAAAAAAAAAATGATAATACATTGCTTAGCATTCTCTTTTTCTTTTTTTCCTTTTCCTTTGGAAGATTTATTAAAATTTAAACACTACGACTTTACAATAACTTTACATCTGCGACAAAGCGATTTGAAATGAACAAAAGTGAGAGTGGTGGTCTAATGCAGCTGTGTGGCGGTGGTCGCATCGGGCGGGGAGTCATGATCTGTTTTTTTTCTTTCTTTCTTTTGCAGCAGGCGGTGGAGAACATCAAAAGAAAAATATGATTAAGTTTTTTTAAAAAAATTTAAATGCGTAAAAATACGCATATTTTATTTTACCCTTCGTAGTCTTCATCATTGTCGTTGTATTTTTTCTTTATGAAATTTATCACTGTCGGTATTCCAGCAGCTTTGTTTAATTCCTATTATATTTATTTTTTTTTTTTTTTTGGAGGGGGAGGGATAAAGGAAATGGTGTGTACAAATGGGCATACACATATAGGTATGTATGGTCGATCTGTTCAACACTAATGTCATGTGTATTGACCAAGCTGTAGAGGCATCCTCAGGGGAGGGTGCAAAAAAAAAAAATTCTTACCTTCAACTTTGACGCAGCGACATTTATGTTTGACTTTACCCATGTAACTTTTTTTTGTAAACTCATGACCCATTCCGGGATACTTCCGACATCTGAAGGAGGGTGCACAAATATAGGGTTGTCGGAGAGTTAGAAAAGACGGAAGATGCACACGTATCTCACATAACATGAAGAAAAAGATGCGACAACGCATGCAGGATGCACCTCAAGTATGCATAATATGGCAGATAACTCCATAGGAGATTCGCATTTTTCTAACCCAACAAATTGCAGAAATAGTCGGCGTAGTTAAGGCAATTCCTGTGAGAAGGGTTTGTGCGTGTATGTGATATGACTGTGTAGAGATGTATAGACAAACATGCATGTGTGTATATCTGTAAGGGTTCCCCCTTTAAAGGGTAATATTCTTCCACTGCGTGTATTTTCCACGCCTTCCTTGTTGCACATTTTCTCTGTGTCTGAACGGCTATACCTTGACAATATGTCGTACGTATCTCCGATCCACTGCAGTTTCATCACCTCAACCAAGAGGTCTACTTCTTCCTTCGTTAATGGAGTTTTACTAAATGTAGGAGGGGGTAAAAAAGAGAAACATGAAATAGGTAGAAGGGATAAACATCAAAATAAAAGGTATCATGGAAAAAATAAGAATAAGTCCTGAAGAAACGCTTTAAAGTGTCCTTCTCAAAGTCTGCTTTACCCCTACAAAGAAAAGAAGAAAAAAAAAAAAATACATGCACGGTGTGGTGAAGGTGTACAAGTAGGGGGGACATTTTTTCCGCATCAGATATGTTTAATAATTGAGGAAGAATAAAATGGTAAGTTACCATAGGGATGCTTTCACGATACACGTGGTAGGGATGATAGCGGGCGCTCGTTTTCGTCACCCCTGTTTCTCCGTCTATGGGGGGGGGAAATTGGTCGATAAAACGTGGAGGGGGAAAATATATGAGAATGTGAACAGATTAAAGGAATAATGCGAAGCCATAAACTTTTGAACCGTCTCCGCGCTGCAGCCAAAGGATTCAACACACATGAAACTTTGGGGACTTCCTTTGTGCTTACCTACTATGTAACCGAATGAGTACTCGTACCCGTAAACTTCTACGCCTGCGTGGAAGGCACCTATTAGGGAGGAGGCATCACAAAAAAGGCAAAGTGTAATGATGGAATGTACACACATACATATACGTGCGTGTATATATGCTATATACATATAAATATGTATGCATATAAATATATATGCATATATACATGTAAGCATATTCAGACAACACCCAGGGAGACCCACGCAATGTTTAATTGACGCACATAAATCAGCACACTGTGTGGCAGTTTAAAATTCACGGAGAAATTACCTGCGCCTATCGATCTGGCAACGGTGTTCACAACCTTGGAAACAGCATCCAAGTCGTATATATTTAAGTAGACCATGCTGGAATTGAAGTCTGGCTGTGGGATTTTTTCCTGAGAACCCCGCGTTTCGTAATACCCAGACACGTGATTTTTGTCATCTTTGTTTGTGTATTCTCTTCCCTTGGCGCGATTTTTTTTCTTCATTGATCTGGGGTGGGTGGGTTGCTACGCGCTGTGCGTTGTGCGTTGCACGTTGTGTGTTATGCGCTGCGCAGTTGTGTAGCGTTTGGGGTTACTTGCTCCGGGTTGCCTTTTGGTAACCGGCGCAGGTCGTTATGTGGGGGGATGCACGATATTGCTGTGATGTGCTCACGATGCGAGGGGAATATACATTAGTGGGCGACGGATCCCTGTGAACTGACAACTGTAAGACGGAAGTTAAAAGCGAGTGCGTCTTTGGGTGTACGTATAGGAAGACACGTACCGTTCGGAAAGTGAAGATGAGAGTGTTCAGCTGCGCCCTTACAGCTATTATATACACTTAAAAAAAATTAACGTAAAAAAAAAAAAAAAAAAAAAAAAAAAAAAAAAAAAAATGTTGTTTCCATCAGTGTAAAACTGTTCTCATGTTACATTTTCCATAATTTCCCTTTTATGTTTAAATAAAACAAACAAAACAATGTCTTCAAAGGATTAGAAAATATGGAGAGAACTTGTGCGGAAGCATTTTCTGTTTTGTTTCATTCTTTGATTACGTTTGCTATGGTTCGATATATCGTTTTGCGCTATTTCGCTATTTCGGTGTTTCACCCTTTCGCTATTTTTCTTCTTTGCAATGTTGCCACTTTGCCGGTTGGCTACTTCATCATATTATTCATTTTTCCTTTACTTGTTTTATTTTATGCTTGACGTGTTATTATTTTTCCATTTTGTTTTTATTTCCCGTTTTGTACATTTTTTGTTCACCTTTTTGTTAATTTTTTTTCCTGTTCTTTTCTTTTTTTTTTTTTTTTTTTTTTTTTTTTTTTTTCCGCTTTTTTGTAATTTTCGCTATGGCGCACACGAGGAATGGAGGCGCAAGGAAAACTGGAGCAAAAAGGGCACGGGGGAAAAGGAAAAAAAAAAAAAAAAAAAAAAAGGAAAAAAAAAAAGAGGGAAAAAGAAAACACGCAAAACGGGAGAAGTGGACGAATGCGCTGCGTGGGACAAATGCAAAAGGTGAAAAAAATGATAATGTGTAAGCATTTCGAGTGTCCAACATGTCAGTAAAAACTTATCTTTTCATTCCTAGGGACGGCAAATAAAGCTGCAAACGAAAAATTATCCAGACGTCTTACACATGTACAAACGTTCCTTTTTTCTTAGCACCATGACTATTAGTGAGCTCTCCACTTGTTAATCAAAACTACTCAATCGAGTACTCTGCACATGTGCTAATATCCAGGAATGCAACTTTTGCGCGATGCCTCTGCCCCTCTCCATGGGACCCATACCCCATCACGCGTAAACTCAAGTTTGTATGTATATATATGTTCACATGCGTGTGTATGCGCGAATTTGTCAGATGTTTTTGAGGGGATTATTCTTTTTCACCCTTTTGTGATGACCCATGTGTGCATTTTATACTCCTCCCCTCACCCCTCGAAGGGAGAAAAGTTCCGTACTAATTTAACTAAGCTATTAAAATGGTCTTATTTGACGCTTCCAATTGAGAAAGCTAGCCGGAGAGTAACAACCGTCAAGTGGGGAAAATCCCATTTGGCTATGCGTAGATATAAATGCTAAGGATCTTTTGAAGGAGAAACAAATTGTTCAGCCAAATCCATCTACCTTTTGAAACTGAAAACATTCTTATCTCGCATGATTAACTTTGACAAAAGTTTCATTGTGCGTATATGGCTAAGTCGTAAAAAAAACGTAACTCAATAAAAAGACCACATCTTCATGGGGAATGTACTGGGCGTCTTCCCCTCCCTCTTCCTCAATGCCTTGCTTTTCAGACAAATTGTAAAAGGACCATTTCGTATGTTTAGTAACCCTTATTGGGGATTGCATCATTTTGGCACAACATCTGCATTATATGCCTTTTTATAAACAGATGACTCCACAAGGTGCATTTCCTAACAAAGGGAAAGTTACAACAGATGGGTATAGAGAATAAAATTCGTTTAACGGACAATATCTTTCGTGACATGTAGACATTTTTTGTATCACGTTAAAATTTTTTCAATTCAGCGAAAAAAAGTAGTTTATTCACCCTAACTTTTTATAAGAGGGGGTAGGAATTTGCCTCCTTCGGTCCATTTGGTTTATAGCCGGCTTTTCTAAAGCAACTACAGCTTGGCATGGCCCTGGACATTTTTTTGCGTCACACACACCGGGGACACTTCAAAAGGACGGATGCAACACGGTACACATGACAGTATGTAATATATATATATATATATATATATATATATATATATTTTTTTTTAATTCCTACCCTCCCCCTTCCACATTTGCCAAACGTAGATGCACTATGTAATGCCGTTTATCATCTGAACCCTTTACCGTTTTGTATGTAGTGGCACACATTCCCAATGCGCAGTTAGAGAAGTTGAACAAGTAGCACCATTCGCTGCGGCGAAAAGATAATCTTTCCTCCACGTGACAGTCATGCAAATACGCAGAAATGGGGATTCCGTCCTTGGCCTGCTCCTCCATGACGTCCCACTTGGGTGATATATATTTTCATCTTTTTTTCCTATTTTTTTTTTAAATGGATTAAAAATTTTGAGTAGTTTCAAATACAAAAATATGAGTTGCGAGAAATTAAAAAAATATATATTTCCACATATATATTTCCATCCGTATGAATATATCCATAATACATTGGTCTTTTTTTTTTTTTTTTTTTTTTTTTTTGGACTTCGATATTAGATAACATAGGGCTCTTAAAAATTGACTTAACTACTTCCTCCATGCAAGCATACATGCACGCGGGCACATACGCACGTATGCACACATATACACCTAAATAATTGCATTATGTAGGTGCGCGTATAAAATGGCATAGGAGTGTGGGCACATCTATTTTTATATATACATATACATGGAAACAGTGATAGAGGTAGATGAAGGTGTATTGGTTGTGGTGCATCTGTTCATTAAACTGGAATGGCATAAAAAGATTTACTCCGTTACATAGGAGTAGAGTAGTACATGTACATATGTTAGTTGCTCACATATGCGCAGTGCGAACGCGTCATGAAATGCAGCAAAGCGGGGGGCACTTTTTCCCCCCCCCCCTTTTCTCTCTACTTTACACTTGCTATTTGTAACAGTTCTATATCTTATTATATACATATATGATCCTTCTTCGCTTGCATTTTTTCTACTTCTCTCTCTCAATTACACGCATCTCTCTCTTTCGAATTTCTCTCTCTTTTTTTTTTCTGCTTCTGTCTTTCCTGCATTCTCTGACTGCCTTCCTTTTACTCTGTGTTGTCAAAGTTGACCTTCAAAATGTAGCCGTCGAAGTTGCAAAAGTTCAGGGCGTCAATTGCGTTTTTCGCATCGTACTCACTCTCCATTATAACTGTTCCTGTGATTTCCTTGGATGGGGTTTCCTCATTCCTTAAATCAGCCCTCACAACACGACCGTGTTTCTTAAACAAATCCTTTAATTCCTTCCAGGTGCTTTGGGGTGGCAAGTTGTAAACAATGAGGGTGCAATTCCTTCTTCCGGACATGCCAAATTGGCTTCTTGGAAATTCCTCTCTTCGGAATTCCCTTCGGAACTCTCCTCTGTATCCATCTCTGGGGTAGTCTCTTCTGAACTCCCTTCTGTATTCAAGTTCGCGCCTACCTCGGGGGCCATACAACTTGTCCTTCCTCACGCTGTTGAA
Source organism: Plasmodium knowlesi strain H (assembly GCF_000006355.2). Lineage (NCBI taxonomy): Eukaryota > Apicomplexa > Aconoidasida > Haemosporida > Plasmodiidae > Plasmodium > Plasmodium knowlesi. Next base: position 267,345 of record NC_011909.2, on the reverse strand, counting down.
CCTACCCTTTTGGTAGTTGCCTGAGTTTTCTTCTCGATCCTCTCTCACGAATATGAGTCGGTCTGCAGGAGTGCAAAAGAAAAGATGATATGCAACAAGTGCCAAGAATAAAGCAACGGTCACGCATGCAACTGCAGTTCACGCAGGTACGGGCGAGTTGACTTACCCTCCAATTTGGAATCGTTCAAGGTGTTTATGGCCTCCTGCGCCTCTTCAAAAGTTGCATACTCTACAATTCCACATCCCTACGCAGATAAGGGGAAAATGGCATCGCATGCAGAATGTTCATGCGCACAGCTCGACGGGTAGAGTTATATCATCAGGCGGGATAAAAAAAAAAAAAAAATTGGAAAATTCCTTCAGCACACATTCGTGCGAATATATAAGAGCACACCGTGTGAGTAACCTACACACACAACATATGCAGATGACCCACCTTTGACCTTCCTTGCATATCCTCAAAAATGTCGACCCTGACGACTTCTCCGGCTTTTTTCATGTGCGCCTTTAATATTGGCCACGTGACTTTCCAGGGCAAATTTCCAACGTAAACGCGACAACCCTTGCCTGGGCTCTGCTGTATGGGAGAGTGAAGGGATGGCTATCAGCCATGATGAATGAAAATGTTAAGGATATTTCATATTGATCAAAACACACGAAAAGATGATACCTCCAGAAGGGTCAAAAAAAAAAAAAAAAAAAAAAAAAAACACACACACAACGGCAGTATGCATGTAAATATACTACGAATGGCATGCACACCACGTCTGTTGTTGCATAGCCACGTCCACATTTTCCTTTCTCTCTATCCTCTGGCGCCACCCGCAAGCGCCTTTCCATGCAAAATAAGTATACATACTGACATGGGCACGAATTTGCAAAACGCTAACTCAACTCTATATGCCTCACAACACGTGTACAGCGCGAACAGCGTAACTGCATCTTGCGCCCTTGTGCACTTGGCACATCCAACAGAAGTAACGATTCTGTGTGTTGACGTCACAAGTGATTGAAGGACCAGTTGATGGTATTACAACACTCAATTTGCGCAAAACAAATACGTAAAATATGTGGGTGGGTGAAAATTGTTGTAGCTTACGTTACTGTTATCCTCCATGATGAATGATTATCTTGTTGAGGTGAATTTTTCGGGTTAGTAACAATTCAGGCCACTCGCCAAATTGTGAAAACAGGGGCGTGTACGTGTTAGCAAATATTATTATACGAAGGGAGTTCGGAAATTCTCACGTATGTTATTTATGTATTGTTAGGAAGTGAAAAACCGCGGGAAAAAGAAAAGGGTTGCGCGACTTGCAATTTTCGCAAATTCGTTTTTTTTTCCCCTAGTGAGTTTTATTTATTTATTTTTTTAATTTTACGTATGCGCGTTGAGCCGTATTTACGTAAAAAGTAGGAGGGTTCATATATATACATATGCTAATCAAACGCTTTATGGCCTCTTAAGCTTAGCATGGCCTAATCTGCTCTTTAAAGTGCTTATATATAATTAATTAAAATAAAAAAAGAAAAGAAAAAAAATGCTACAAGGATTCTCTTTAATTAGGTAACTCTATATATAAATGTTTCGTTTGTAACTTTTTTTTTTTTTTTTTTTTTTTTTTTTTTTGCGTTTTCTCACTTTTTTATATATTTATTTTAAATATTCTTTTTCCTTTGCTTTTTTTTTTTTTTTTTTTTTTTTATATTTGTTTCCTTTTTTCTTTTTTTTAAAGCGCTTCAAAAGCCGGTTCTGTTTTATTCCCGCCACTACTGGTTATACTCCAAAAGTTTAGTAAACTAAATAGGGGGTTAAAAAGAAATAATTGACGTATTCACTTTCGTTCGTAGGGGTGGCTATGCAAGTATGCAGTGCGCGGAAGCAATGTTCATGATCTAGTTATATGTCACATGTATGTTGCGCATGTACGTATTATGCATGTATATATAACGCACGGTACGTATTTCGTAAATCCATGAAAAATGATACTCAGGTCATCTTATTTATATATATATATATATATATATATATATATATATACGTTTTCTCAATTTCATTTTTCCTAAAAAGAAAAACGTTTCATTTCTCGCAAAGGAAGGAATACCAACACGGTGATATATAAAAAGTAAAATATAGAAACAAACAAAAGTATACAGAAATGTAACTTCTTTTTTTCTTTTTTTCGGGATATATGGCTGTTGCGCTTGCAGTTCGTTGGCTTTGTTATTGCCGCCCAAATGGGAAGGATGCGAAAAGGGGAGGGGTACTACATACCCATATGAATAATTGTACGTATATATAATTTTGTGCTGTAAATTATTACCGATAAAATGATAAGCGAAAAACGGGGTTGCTTTTTTCTTCAGTTTTGCAGTAAAAAAAAAAAAAAAAAAAAAAAAAAAAAGGTGCAATATATATAGCAAAATAAAAGCTCGCGACGTAACAAAAAAAAAATGCCCAGTTGCACGATGCACAGGTATAGCAGAATACATGTTTTTTTATTTTTGCAAAGGCTATTATGTGTCACGAAGATACGCGTGCACATGGGTTCGGTACACCTTTTCATGTGAGTTTTTGTACGTACAGTACATGCAGGGTCGATTTCAAAATAGTTATCGAGCCCACCATGCCACCCGTCGCTCATAGTTTTGCATATCCGCCGAATAAAAAAAAAAAATACCCGCTGGTGGTGATGATGATGATTTCGGAGAGGGCATAAAAGCAACCACGTGAGTGTGGAAGCGTATTACAATAATCATACTTTGCGATGAAGTTCCTCATGGTGCATACGAAAAGTCGAGAAGTGGTGCACCTCTTGGGCGGTTTTGTGTATATAAAAGTATATATCCTTTTTATGGGCTCTTTTTTTTTTTTTTTTTTTTTTTTGCATAACCCCTTCCTTGTATATACCCCTTTTTTTGCCGTTGCATCATTTCACGCTTAACCAAGTAAAAGGGCATAGTAAAATTAAGTGAGGCGGAACTATACTAAAGGGGAACTTTCCCTCCCCTATTTTTCCCCATGTTTAAAGAACAACGAATGGAGTTCCTTCTCTTTACCTTCAGGAGAGCATTCTCCGAAAGGTTACATTTCTCCGTTTTTGCAAATGAGCGAATTTCCCCACTTGCGGGTGCGGTGCAAAGGTGAACGGGAAGAAAGGTATGAGCACTTTTGGCCATAACTTGTTCGGTAGTGTTCAAAATGGGCCCTAGGTCTTCACAACAAGTCGCGTTCGGTGCAGTGTATGGGGCAAAGGGATATGCATGTGGTGCGAGAAGGAGGGTTCACATGGTACATAATGTGTAAATATATTTTATGCATGTTGCAAGTACATATACCCGCAGAGCGTGTTCGTGTGATGTACGCAAAAATGGAACATCAACAGAGGGGTAAAGGTCCCACATATTCGTCCATATTCGCCCTATACTCGACGTATAACTAGATATAGGGATAATTTCGTTCCTCTTCCTTTCCCTTTTTAATAAGCACACATTCTTCCTCCACTCAACTGCTATTCGATTAATATATTAATGCTCTTCCTTTGTTGTTCCCTTTTTGTACCAACACAGTGCGAAGGGAAATACACCCAACGGACATCAATAAATGGGGTTTATTCTTTCACCCAAAGGAAGAAAAAAAAAAAACCTCGCAAGTTCGTCCTCACAAACGATCACCATTTCTCATCCGTTTTAACAACGAACTTTTTTTCAAAACGCAAAATTTGTATTTTGCCGATTAAGGGTAATAATCCTTATCCCAACAGAGAAAACAAATTGTAAAAATGTGCCACGTGGGGTAGGACGGTTTTATACTCGTGATGCCTTGGGTGTAAAAATACTCCCCATTTCGTGTTACCAGTAATGAGAAGTAGCCACTTTATGTTCCTATTTCTTATCTCAAAAAAACACTTGCTTATTAGGGAAGCCAAAACACAATGGATAAAGCTTGCAAACTGGGGATTTACACGCTACGAATGTTTATCCCCAAGTATGCCCATTATTTTCTACAGTTCTCCTTTGCAGCACATTACGTGCTTGACGAAAATTTTATTTTCACCGAATATATGATGTTTTCTTCACGCTGGGGAAAAGTGCACACCAAGGTGTGTGCAAGTGAATTAAAAAAAAAATTAATGTGCATATAGAAATGCAGCATGGAGAGAAGGATGTCAATTATGAAATGGCTAGCTGGAAAAAAAAAAAAAAAAAAAAAAAAAAAAAATACATTTGAACGTAAGGCGCCTAGTAAGAGCAACCTTTGTAGATACATCATCTGTGTGCATTAAAATCACGTCCCAAATTGGCAATCTCCAAAGGGTCACTAAACGAATATTCATAAAAAGTGGTCCCTCTGTCGCTATAAAGAATGGACAAAACTGTACAGTAATTTCTTTTTCAATTTAAGTAAAAAAAGATAAAAAATGGCTACACGATAATATGGCCACCTTGGCAAAATCCCCTTTATAGGATTTCAAAAAAAAAAACGAATCAATTTTGAATTTGTGAACACCGATGTTTGATAAAAACGGTTGGCATTGAAAGTGGCCTGCAATGGTATTCATCATGTAGGTAGTTTGGATCTGTTGTATAGTATTGAAGGGGGTGGTATACCTCCACACACACACAAATAGTTGTATACCCTTATGCGTGTCCGCTAAATTACGATGTGAATGTTTCTCTTTAAGTTGTTTAACCTTTCTAGTACATCCACGACAATGGCGACTTGGCCGATGTACTCTTTCTCGTCACTCTTACTATCACAGGTGCTTAGCTGTTCGACATATTTATCCAATTTTTGCATGAAAGTATCCTTAGCTTTATCCAGAATCATAAAGTCTACCTTGTAATTTGTATACTTGTCAAAATCGATACCTCCACTAGGGAAATAATTCTCCTTCGAGATTATAAGATCTGCACGTCTTTGTGTAGAGTCATTTAAATAATCCCGTTTCTGAATTGTGTGTCCTTGTATATGTACACGGTTATGTTTCGTTTCCGTATTTTGAAACATGTCTCTTCCTTTACCCTGCACATCGGGATTTATATCCTTGTTGGATAAATTTGTTGATTTATCTTGGCTTTCTTTTTGACTGTTTATTTCCATCTCATTGATGGAACTTCTGTTACTGTTCATCCATTCGCCGAGGTCATACCCGCACCTTTCCTTTATGTATTTTTTATACTCTATCAAATTATCTGTTTCTTCTCTTGTGATTTTATTCTTGTTTAAGATTTGGTTGAATTCATCATTCTGGAGCTTTATTTCCTTGATAAATTTTATGGGGGATATTTTTTCCTGAAAAAGGGGGTCTCCATATGTATCTGCGTCGGGACAATTCTCTGTGCAGACATCTGGATGGGCTTCCACATTTGTAGTCTTCGTTTCGGCCGCCAAATTTTGGGAGCCCTCTAATGGAACATCCCTTTGGCAATCTCCTTCGACCTCCTTCTTTTCATCCATGTTGCTCTTTCCCTTGTTGGTGAGGATTTCATCCCCTTGTTGTTTTTCCGGCAGAATGTATACGTTGCACTTGGCACAGAATCGCTCCTCTTTGTTCTTCTGCTTAATGAGAGGTGTCACCATGCACTGCGATCAGGGTGGGAAAGCGGTCACATTTGGGGGAGCGAACACGTTGGGGAACATTTCCCATGCACAAGTGCCAATTGGCACCTGAGTATGTTCACTTCATGTGCATCTTACCATATGACAACACTCATTCAGCAAGGTCCAGCCTTGCAGGAGCTTATCGCCTATAATCTGGGACGCCGCGAACGGGTCGGTGACATCGCTATTGTTCCTTTCGACTTTCATTTTGTTCGCTCCGATGAAATGTTGATGAGCGGATGAGCAGAAGTCGGCACACGGTAAATAAGGAGTAGTGAGACTTATTAAGGCATATACATACGGAAGAAAAAACGCAACGAGGAATACGCAAAAGAGGAACATACATACATCCACAAGGAAGTATACAAGTATGCCCTCTTACATTTAAGTACAGGTGGCAGGAGAAGGGAGTAACAATTCAACGTCACCTATACTCGGATGCTTTGCCCTTTTAAAAGGTTGAAAAAAGAAATTACAATTTTTGGAAAAGGTTTATCCGCTAGGGGCGCGCATTTACGTTGCTTCGTTTTTTCCAAAAAGGAGAAAATGTAGAATGGTCAAAAAGAAAAAAAAAAAAAGTTTATAATCTGACAAATGTTGGAAAAAATAAAAAAATCTGTACGTGATGTGGCACGTTTAGCCAAGCACATAGTGTTGCTGTGAACCATTTTGGAAAACGAGGGTGAAATGTAGACCACAGCCAAGGGGAGGGTTTTTTTCCGGAAGAGGGAACGATGCACCTCATATTATAGCCCGACGCATGCACATGCGGGGGAATTCGTAGCATACAGGTCGTACAGTTCACATGGCTCTAGCGCGTGTAAGGGGGGCGCATGCTCTTGCGCCAGAGGGGCAAAAGCAATGTTTAAAAAAAAAAAAAAAAATGTCCTCTTCACCTCGCTAAAAATTATGGGTAATGCATAGCTAATGGGAGGGCCTGGCTAGTACTTGTGGCAATTTGTCGTCCCTGGTTTTTGTAAAAGAGGAATACAGCACAGCATATTGGGGAAAAAAAAAAAATTCAAACGCGTGTAGCGCACTGCACCTGTGCTTGGTAATTTGCTTCTTCTTTTTTTTTTTTTTTTTTCATAAAAAGAATTCTTAAGCAACGAACACTTTGGTAGAGTCCACATTCGTGAATTTTACTCCTTTTTTTAGCTGAGGGGTGGAAATGCGCGTATGAAATTTTTTTTATTTCCATACGTTCGCGCGGTAGTGTGCTATAGTGTACCATTTGGTGAGTTCGTTGGACATGTGTGGAATGCAAGGCACGTGATCGTTTGGGAAAGCTGCCTTCCCATTTGGTCTGCCCAATTTGCCTGTCGCTTCAATCGTTAAACGGTTAGGAACACGCAAGACCGTAGCATTGTATACGCCTTACAGCAGTGCGCACATCGAGGGACGACTTCACAAAAGTTTGTGCTGTCATGAACGGATAAACGTGCACGGGTATAAGTAAGCAATTTTGTAAAAATATATTTCTACATTTTTACATTTTTACATGCCCATGCGTTAGTGCGCACTTTTGCCAAGGCGCAGGGGAGGCCCAAGTCCAAATCAGGCACACAATTTGATGAAGCACATTGCGCATATGTACCTTGTGTGGAACAAATAAAAGAAAGCCATCCGATAAAGGCGCAGGGAGAAGGACGCAAAGAAGAAGCAATCAGACGGAAGCAGACGCATGTAGAAGAAAAAAAGGGGGAGCAAAAAATGAATAACAAAGTGACGAGAAACATAGAAAAGCACCTGCTGGATGCGCTGCGCGATAAAGAAAACGAAATAGACCTGGAAATTAAGAGATACGAAAAACTGGAAAGAAAAATATACGATGATAATGATGAAGAACTAGAATTTATAAAAAATAAAAGATTACAAGAACTTAAAAATAAACATAATGAAAATTTAAATTTGTTAAAAAAGGGACATGGAATATATAAGGAAGTTTTATCAGAAAAAGAATTTTTCGAAATCTGTAAAAGTTCGAAAAATGTATGTTGCCATTTTTACAGGAATACCACCTGGAGGTGTGAATATTTGGACAGCAAATTGATCAGCATGTCCAAGAAATTTCTACATATTAATTTTATTAAGATTAATGCTGAGAAATCTCCTTTTCTCTGTGAGCGTTTGAAAATTTGGTGCATTCCTACCTTGATGCTTATTCAGAATGGAAAAACTGAGCATTCCATTATTGGTTTTGACGAGCTAGGCGGAGATAATTTTTCCGAGCAGACCCTCATTAATGTTTTAAAGAAATGGAAATTAATTGATTCGAAGGAAACTGAGGATTGATTGCGTTCTGTTTGCGCATTCCTATTTGTACGCTTGAGGTTAAGAGGGGGGGGATATACCATTTACATGTGTTGCGTGCTTCCCTCCTTAGTCAGTGTATCCCTTCTGTGCCAGGCTCATTTATTTATTTTTTTTATACCCCTATATGGGTTTCCCCCAATTTTTATGTAATCATGTCGTATAGGGCCACCCAACTTTGCCCACACGTTCGCTTATTCATTTCGTGCCCTGTCCATTTGATTCTTCTTGCAGCCACGCTGTGCAAACGTGTGTATTCAATTCACGCAATTACAAAACAGCACCTCTTTGTCATAATTAAATTGCGATTTTCCCGCTACTCTGACAATGTTGCCGGTGAGTAGATGGTCACGGGTCTTTGGTTTCATAAGCGGCCCTTATATATGGTAGTAGAGGAGTGTAAATATTTCTACATCCATGTGGGAGGTACTTTTGATGGGATGATCATAACCCCTAACTCCTGGACACACAAACTGGTGAGAAAATATTCATAGAATGGGAATAATCCCATCTATTATGCGGCCTTCCCTATAATCTGCATCATGTCCATAAATTTCAAAACCTCCACATCCTCCCTCCCTCGTCCCTGGCACAGTTCAGAGTTTACAATAATGGCTCGGATGAGGTCGGACATAAGAATGTGCTTGTAACTCATGGGGAGAAAGTCGCTAACTATGGTGTATAAAAAGTCCGAAAGCCTTTTTGGGACACCCTTTCCTCCTTCGAAATTGCCGGGGGAGCCATCCAAATGGGCATCACCATGGCCACCACGATCGCTACCTTCATCATGAATTATGTAATATGGGCAGAATATCGAAATTCTCTGTTTGCATGGTTGCCTCCTAAGGGCATCAACAATGAAGTCGCAATTGCTCAAGGATAAAATGTTTATGTGGTCCACCTCGTATTTTCTGTTCAAATTTAATGTGTTAAAAAATTGGTCTTTCTCTTTTTCATCATAGGTAAAAAAACTTACGAGGGTGTTCATATTCTTTTCATCATTTTTATGCATTTTGTTCTTGAGCATTTCGCTTTCTTTCTCTATCGTTGAGTCCGTATGCCGTTTTTTCGATTCAAATTTGTCTTCCTCATCTGTGCAGTCATGAGCATGCTGCATATCTCTGGAAGCGAACTGTCGAAGGTTCTCCTCGATGTTGCGGTCGAGCGAGGGGCGTTTCAATTTGTCGATCAAGTTGTGATCTGAAAAGTACACTAATTTGTTCCTACTCACATGATCGTATTTGAAATGGCAAAACTTTTCACTTACATAAATTTCTTTACAAAGAATTGACAAGTCTAGGTGTGCAATTATCTGCTTGTACAAGTTACTATTTTTTACGTTTTTGTCAAAAAGGACGAACTTGTAAGGTTTAAACGCCGCCATTGGGAATAATTACAAAAAAAAAAAAAAAAAAAAAAAAAAAAAAAAAAAAAAACAGCTAGCTGCTCAGGTAAAAATCGTCCTACATGGTTGCCAAGTTTGGATGGATTATACAAATCAAGGAAAGTACGTCAACGGTTGTGAGAACATTATTGTAAAGCGGAGAATGTTACGTGAACACAAACTTATATGCATTCGAAAGTATAACAAAAATAGTTAGCAGGGTTGCGTCAAATGCAATCAATACTTCACGACGGAAAAATAAAAAAAAAATAAATAAATTACGAACAGTGAGGGTTGTTGTCGTTCAACCGATTGTGGGGTGGAAAAGGCGATAACGCAGTGATAAGGGTGCACAGCCGAGATATGCCCTTATGTAGAACGCATAATACTGATGGTACCCCTATGAACACAATAATAAAGCGGGACATAATACAATTTAACGAACGTTGAGGACGTACATCCCCCTGATGTAGTTGCTTTTTTTTTTTTTTTTTTTTTTTTTTTACTTTTGAGGGCAGGAAGGTGTTCGTTCACCCGTGGGTGCACGTGGCTTGCAAATTTACATATAATTTCGTCCTCACATAGGATTTGCCATTCGCTCGATTTGTTCATTTCCAAATGGGAATGCCCAACTCTCTGCATCGTGTAGCAGCAACCGTTGGTCATTCAGAGAGAAAGAAAAAATGAAGCATTATTATCAGACGTAGCAACTGCTCGCCGCAGGTCCCGAAATTTCCTAAGGAGCTGACAAAATGATAAAATGTGTAAGGGGCAGAAATGAAAGGAGGGGCCTTTTTTTCTGGTGTCATAAGAGAAGCGTGTTTGTGCCAAGTGAGAGGGATGTAGCAAAATTATCAGCGAAGAGCCTAGGCAATTACGCATTTGACATATTAAGAATATCGAACGAAAATAAAGCCATGTACGAAATGTTTAAAAAGAGGATTAATGATGAAATAGGTTCATTTGACGCAAAGGACTGTTATAGGGTGTTAAAATCTTTGGAAATAAACAACAAGCTGAATGAAGAAGAAAATATGGTAAAAAACGTTTTGCACCAGATATCTGTACAGACATGCAAATATTCAATGAAAGAGATATGTGACATTTCCTTTTTATGTTCCAAGTTAAATCTGGTGTATATTCCCCTGTATGCATCGTTATCCATTTCGTTTTTGAACAAAATCAACTTGGCAACTCCTGAGAATTTATCTATTTTAAGTTTAAGTTTTTGTAAAGTGCATATAAGAGATGTAAATCTGTTTAACCGAATAGCCATTGCAACTTTGAATTTGCTACACTTGTTTGACGTGGAGAATTTGATCAATGTGTTGATTTCGCTCGCCTATTTGGACATTAAAAAAGACATGCTATTGTACTCCTCTGTGGAGATTTTTGTAAAAAATCAGAACAAGTTGAATGGTGAGCAGTTGGTAAAAATTGCACATGTGTATTCCAAGTTTGACTTTGTAAATAAAGACATAAACTCCCTTCTTGTGGAGAGAATTCCCACGTTCGTTCCGCACTTAAACAATGTGCAGCTGGCCGAGTTCATAATTTCGTTAAACAGGCTAGGAGTTCACTCGCACGTTACTGATAAATTTGTTACGAATGTGAACTTGTCCCATTTAGCATTTCCCGTTGCTATAAAAGTGATCAAAATATTATCCTGTGTGAATTGCGTAAACCATGTCAACGTCGAGTTTAAGTACGACCAAATTTTGTCCTGTGTGCAAAATTTTTTGTTTATTCATGGTAGGGGAAATCACCTGAACGGTAAGGTAAATTTTGACATTTTTCAGGATGCGAAAGAAGCTCCCCAATTATCGAGCGACGGGACGAGTGATGGGACGAATGTTTTGCTCTCTGATATGGTTAGTAATAAAATGGCAGAACAGGGCACAGAGAGTGGCACGCCACCGGGAGATGACGAATGGGGAGATCCGTTTCAACTAGGCCACCTTACGACTGAGTACAGTCCCATTCATGATGTGCAGAGCAGTTCCCAATTTTACATCCCTATTTTGGAGCGGACTTTAAACAAACCAAACACATGCGGAAGCGAAATGAAGAACCGAATTTTTTCAGAAGAAGAACTAAACCAGCATTATCTGCGATACAATTTGAAGGAGAAACTAAATCCCAATTCGGTGTGCCACTTGAATGTAGACCTATTTGAATGTCTGGTGAATCTTCTTCTACAGAATTGTGTAAGTGAGTATGAAGACAAGTTGAAATATTTTTTAAATTGCATAAGTCGAGAAATTATTCTTTTAAAGGAATACTTAAATTTCAATTGTTTAGTAAAAATTTTTTCCGCTTTATTTAAAACTCCAATCATATGGAACTTGTCACTTTTAAATTGCAGTTCCGTCAATTCTGCGAATGGGAGAAAGAAGTGCCTATTTTATATCAATGAGGATACGGATTTTTGTGAACAATTATTGCAGCGCTATTTTTGTATTTTCCACTCCTCTGAGAATGTGGATAATCACAGTTTGGTGCTGTGCTTTATTTTGAATTTATTGAATGCTGAGTTGAAGCGTGTGCATAACTTGTCAATCCAAAAATGCTTAGAGCATTATGCCTTGATAAGGATAAGGAGTAAAGATGAACAGGTGGGCTACCTCATAGAGGACCAAAGTGTTTATAATTTTGTGGAGTACTTTTACAAGGGTATCACCCTGTGGGGGAAAAGCAGACACCTTTTCGATTCAGCCGCCGAGGAAGAACCAGCTCCACCAGAGGATAACTCCCCTATGGTGTATACATTCCCTTACGCCATGAAGGAGCGTGTGCCAAATAAAATTCTGACATTAGAATTATTTGGAATTGTTCAGAATTTTACAAAAAATGTGAAGATGTACTTTAAGGAGGATGTGTACACAATATCGCTGTTGGAGCTTGACAACTATGTGGCTTACTTGTTTCTGGAGCCGCAGGATTTTTTCTACTCCCTGGGGCAAGGCACCGAGTTGGACTTCTTAAGGGGAATGAGTGTGCGCAATGAACTGAGGGAGGAGGAGGTACATGATTCCGCTGGATCTTCTGACGTGAGAAACGCAGCGGTGGTAGGTTCCTACCCAAGTGGACTGCCAGAAACGCAGGAAAAGGACGATACCCCTCAAGGAAGAAATGTGAAGACAGAGAAAAAACAGCTCCTTCTAATTTGCGACATGTCGTACAATCCATATGAAATTTTTCAGAACAATAATTATTTCGTTAAGTCGGAGACATTAGTAAAAATAAATTATTTGCTGATAAAGGGGTACAGCATAATTGTTATTCCGTTTTATTCCTGGAGGTGTATGAGTTACGAGGAGAAGATGGACTCCATTAGGACGCTTCGGCAGAACGTCCTGGACGGGCAGGGTTGAATTGTTTAAGGGAGTCGACGAAGGTTCTCTTCAGGCCCGTGAGGTGTGACACTTCATGCATCCATGTGAAATGCTTCGAAGAAAGTTGCAAAGTGGCGCATAATCACATGCATACATTTTTAAACATATTTAATGCGTCTGCTGCATTTATGCCGGAAAAGTGTTTGTACAACTGAGGGGGGGGGCTATTTTTGCAAAGATATGGGTCCCCCAGCTCGTTATTTTATTTTTTTTGCAATAATTTTTTTTTTTTTTTTTTTTTTTTTTTTTGTACATACACCGATAGTTAGTGGCGAAGGGAGCAAGCCTTCGCTTTGCCTCCAACCCCCCCCTTGTCTATCTGCCCCAAATGAAGGGACACACCGATGAGGAACTTATTTTGTTTAAATTGTTCCCACGTTTTAAAATTCGTAACAGTACGTTCCTTTTGTATGTTTTCGAAAAATATTTCATGTAACTTTCTTAAATTGTAGGAAGTTCTCCTTTGACGTTAAATTATTGACGACTTGTTTTTGTGTCAATTTTGTGCGACCATTGTGTCCCTGTATGTTTCTCCTTTGGAGAAGTGGTGAAACACGTGCTCTGTAAGTTTTCTGTCTACAATACGCATACCCTCATTTGGTGAAATACCCCTAAGGAAAATATGAATGGCCCGATTTTGAAAATCTTGCTTTTCGCGGTGCTTTGTCAATGCGTAGTGTCCTTCTTAAAGGGTGGGGAAGGTCCATCCCTTGCGAGTGGAGAGAATCACCAGCCTGGCGACTTGAATATAGGCCTGTGTACGAAATGAGGAGAACACAGGGGAAGGGGATATCCCTCTTCTCGGTTGGTTTAGTGTAGCAACGATGTGCTGATGGTTTAATGCATGTGTAAGGTGGAAACAGCTCTGTTAATAGATGTATAGTGCAACCAATCTATGAGTAGAAGACAATTCACATGAATATATATATATATATATATTTTTTTTTTCCCATAAGCGTACGATGACAAAAAGCAAAAAGCGTTTAAGTTACAGTTAAAAGGGGAGACGGGGGTTGTGGACGCACCATTAATTATTCTCCAACCAACGGTGAGGAAGAATTTCGACAAGGAAAATGCACAAATGGACCCTTTTGAATTTACAAATTTAGTGGGCGGGTGACTATGTTCTGTTTTTTACAGGCACATTTATGCCGCATCAAGTGTACCTCATTTTTGCATGAACACTTAGATGGTTACCTCTTATTTGGTAACCCCTATTTATTGAGTTCACGTGGAACGTTGAAATATGTCGCATGCAAATTGCAGGAGGATGTCCCGCCTGGCGAATTGTACAAGAAATATTTGGATGAAGTGGATGACCCATCAAACATTTGTAACTTGAAAAAATGGGAAATTTTTCTGCTCACAAAAATTACAATTGGAATGCTCTTAAAAATGGGAGGGAAGAAAAAGGACAGCTACAACTGCTATGCACCCATTGCGTGTTTTACCTTGTCTTTCCATCCTAATGAAGAAAAAAAAAAAAAAATGCTCTTCCTTCATTTGCAGCTGTGATAGACGTTTTACGCAACCTAGTGGATTCCTTCGAACCGGTATTTCGACTAAACGGTTTTATTTTGACTTGTTGACAGGGTGAGGGCCCAACCAACTTACACGCGCACCTGACGTAGGCACACCTGCGAACAAAATTTCCACCCTTCTCAGATAGAGCAAAAGAGATTCTTAGATAGGGTAAAGTACAAAAAAAAAAAAAAAAAAATAAGGAAGTAAAATATGCAGGCGAAAAGACAAAGCACATAGGCACTGCTGTTTTCAACGCACATACACAGTTATGCCAACTTGAAACGACTTTATTTCAGTTTTTAGATGAAGTGGACGCGCATGTAAAATTTTATGAAAGTTTTTCCGCCGAGTGAAATTTGCGGTAGGGTTAGGGGAAGCGACAAAGGAGGGGGGGGCTTTTTTTTTTTTTTTTTTTTTTTTTTCCTTCTATAGGAAATGTTTTTTACAGCAATACTGCAATAAATGTGAAAATGTGGGGGGGAATGAATCTCCCTCCGTTGTTCTTACGACTATCACCCCTACCACCCCTGCTCTTCCTCCTGCACGAGTAAATATTTAGACCTAAGATCTACACGATGCGTGTAAGTTGTGTCCCGCTTTATGTGGGCTTCCTCCACCAACCTCTACCACTGCAATGTGCAACAGCTCACGAATATTTATGACCCCACCTTGTGCTGCAAATTGGAAGTGTCTTGGACCCACCCCACAGGAAGGGGGGGAGTGCTCACAAAAAAACGAACGAAAAGTACTCCCTTCAATCTTTTTTGGGGGGGTCAACTTACATGGTTTTTACGGCAAAAAAGAAAAAAAATAAAATAAAATAAACTTAAAGAGAAAATCCTTTTTCCATTCACAATTCTGTTATAAAATTTATGATAAAGGAATGACGCAGCTTTGCTTTACATTGTTTTATTCCATTAGATGATTCCATTTTGTTGCTAAATTTTTTTTCTTTTCAACACGAATACAGGTTCATCTTTTTACGCCGTATCAATTTTTTTTTTTTTTCTTACATTTAGTTGCCGACTACCCCTCAGCAATGGTGATATTTTGCCTTTTCGCTATTCCGAAAGAATTAAAAAAAGCAAAAATAAGGCTAGAACTTGGAATGTGAAGTACCACAATCTGTGCTTCCTTCTTCTGTGAGTATTGACAGAAAAAAGTTTAGGCGTTCCACGTGTACGCTTGAGGGATGCCTAAAATTTTTTATGAGTATAGCGGGCATATTTTTTATAGCAGGATAAGCGCCATTTTTTATATATATAAAAAAGCTCATCACTTTGGCGATTCTATGCAGTGGGCACATGCCTGCCAAAAAAAAAAAAAAATAAAATAATAAACGTATGCACCTCAGCAGGGCCATATGCCACTCTCCGCGCTCAAAGTTTAGAGCATATCAGAGAATAGTATAACAAACCCGATTGGGATTGTAAATAAAAAAAAAAAAAAAAAATACTCCCAGCGCCTAATCGCCGTTGCGCTAAACGAAAAGGAAAAAATGATAAGCTTCACTACCATTATATGCGGTATTTGGTTATATTACTTATTGCCCACCTACATCCCATGCAACGTACGTAGAAGCAATTATATTTTTTATATATTCCAAAGCATCGGTATATTAATAATTCCATGCAATAAGAAAAAAACATATCATCTCCGAGCGTACAATATTTTATATATATATATGTATACAATTTTTTTTTTTTAAAGCAATATTTTTTTAATTCCGTTTTTCGCCCCCCTCCTGCAATTTCTTTAATATATTACTATTACCCCTAAATTGACTCGTATCATTTTTTTTTTTAAGCCATTTAAAATTTTTTTTTTTTCCCCCTCTTGGTAATTATGTACTATATATACATATGTTTACGCATTATATGCTAATATTTCTATGCAAGAGCTTCTTCATTTTGTAATTGATTACGTTACATATTATTTTATCGAAGAGGTACCTTTAGAAGGTTTTTCATCTCCTCCCATTTGAATATTTTTTTTTAAAATTCAAGCTGCTACAAATAAAAAAAAAAAAAAGAGCTTTTTCAGTTCATTTTTTTATCGATTACTTTATTTTTTATTTATACTATTTGTTCGTTTGTTTCTTTTTCTTTCCTCCTTTTTTTCTTTTTTGCGTTTATATAAAATAACGTTCTGCGCCTCCTTTTGTTACGTCATCTCCACGTATATCTACGTACATCCATACATATGCTGAGGCGTACATATATATATATATATGCCTATACGCACGTGTTGACTCCAGCAGCTCGTACATAGATAAAGCAGTTTGAGCAGTGCATCCTTACGTGTAGATAGCACCTTCATATGCTCATAAAAATCACCCCAAGTGTACATCGCACTAGCACAACTACGCAAACGCATTCGTATTTGCCTCTTTCACGAACTACCCCACTATATATACAAAATGGCAAGCACAGAGGAAGTGTCACAGGAACGAGCCGAGAATTCCATTCAGGTAATAACGGCGCCCATAGGGGGGAAATGCAGAGAGTATAAAAAAAAGGGAAATATATGGCGCGACGAAAAGTGGAGAATGAATAAAGGGGACAACACACACAGAGCAGTTAACATGACCAAAATATACGAACCCCAATATGTGGACCCAAATTTAGACCGAAATGTGCCTCCTCCTCTTTTTTCATTCTCCTGCCCGAAATTATTCAAAAAAAAAATTTTATATTTCGGCGCGACTCCTTTTTGCCATGCACAAAACGCGCGTATGACTGATTTGTGTTTTTCGCCTTTTTGCTCAACCGTGTGTCGCAGCTTAAAATTGAGTTGAACATCCTTCAAATGTTATTAAACGTGAAGCCAAATTTTCTCTGGCTCTGAAACTTTCCTCTTATTGTTCTTGTTCATTAATTTGTTTTTGCTACTCTGTCTGTTTTATTTCTTTTACCTTTATGCAACGATGAATATTTTGCGTGCCCTCTTTGACGTTTAGCACTTGGGCGCGCCCTGTTCCACATACACATATACACGTGTCACCTGGACTTATGTATACATCCTCTTGGTATATTTCACCCCATTTTTTAGGTGTCCATGACGAAAAAGCCAACCTTCTATGCTCGTATCGGAAAAAGAATGTTTACCGGAAATGAGGAAAAAAGCCCATTCGACGAAGTTATAATAACAGGTTTGGGCAGCGCCACCAAAATTGCAATTGGTGCAGCGTCCATAATGGAAAAGGAAGATATAGGTAAGTGTATATGTACGTTTTTGTACGTACGGGGTCTTCCCCTTCGTTGATGTGAATCCTGCACATGTAACTATTCACCTCACCGCGTTCTATGCCACTCCCTCATCCGTAGGACAAATCATCAAAATTGAAACGGCCTACTTTAGCTCAGATCGAATCAACAGGAGGATACCGAAAATAACAATCGTTCTGAAGAAACACCCAGATTTTGTCGCAAGTTAAGTGAAGGATGTGGAAAGAACATGTAGCGGATAATAGAATAGCTAAAAGAAAACTGCATGCGCCGTTTGGGAACTAGCCAAGAACTTATATGTTGGGAACTGCACCTTGAAGTAGGAGCAGAACGGAAGAAAAACGGTTGAACAGAAGAGTTCAAAAAAAAAAAAAAAAAAAAAAAAAAGAAAAAGCTAACTGGAGTACTACTTTTCGCTAGCTTTTTTTATTATTTTTTTTTTTTTTTTTTGAGAAGTCACCCAGCGATTTTTCGCTCGTCCCGTTGTGCAATGGTGTATAAGTAGAATATGCCCCTATGCACATGCTTATGGCGACGTGCGCGGTAAACGAGCCTTATTAGAAGCCCGAGGGGTTACGGAGGAAGTAGAAGAAGTGTCAAAATCGAAGAACGGAGGAATCTGTTGAGAGTCTCATTTATACATATATATATATATATACACGCAAAAAAAAAAAAAAAAAAAAAATTGGAATAATTGCTTACCATATTTATGTGTTTTTGTATATATTTATTTTTGGCCTCCCACGTGTGTGCCTATATATGTTCATGTGTATGTATTGTTATTTTTATTTTTTCCTGCCTTCTTTCATTTTTCACGTTTTCCCTTCACCGTCATACACCATGCATGTTTAAATAATTTTTTTTCTTTTCCCTCGTGAAAGCTTTTAATTTGATTTATCTTAAAGCGTTTACTTGTATTTGTACACATACCACAAACACACCTGTGCGAGATTTAAAAAAAAAAAAAAAAAAAAAAAAAAGACATTCCGATAAACGGACACACGAATCAACACACGCATATACATATATACATATGTAATCACCCATATATATATTTATGTGTATACATGTACATACCTGCAATTTATCTGCCTATGCCTGCTTTTACACCTGCACCTTGCTATACACATTCATACCAGCACAAAACCCACGCATATGAATATACGCTTATATACACTGATATATATACGCATTTATATGTTTATATACGCTTACATATTAAACTCACATATTTTAATTCATCCCAAGAATAAACAATGTGCATATTTTTTTTTTATTAAGTTCATATTGGAAAAAAGAAAGAAGAAAAAAAAAAAAAAAAAAAAGCCAACAAGGAGGAATGTTTCTTAAACGAGAAATGTGGCAACGGATGTAGGGACTCTTCGCATGGAAGTGTCCCATTTGGTGGGAAAGTTAAAAGGCATCAGTGCGATGAGGATATTGTTCTGGAAAAGACGCCAAAGGGGAGGGGGGTCCACTTAACTAACGGGAAAAATTGGGGGTTAGCAGTCGTTTCCTCAGCTTTTAGCCCTATTTAAAGTATTAGCAGTGATAACCGTTTTTTCGATGTTATTCTGCTATGCCCTTGTGAGGGTGAGGAGGGGGAGGCGGTACAACCAGATGTACACCCATTTGTGGGGCCTGCTTTGTCCAGTGGGTTGACAAAAGTTTGAAAGGACTCAATTGTGGGCACGGGACCATTTGGAAGCGAATGGAGCAGTAACTTTGTTGGTATAATTGGGGAACTCCATTCCCCACTGGTGTCGCGCATATATTGAGCTAATAATCCCCCAATGAAGAACGACAATTGTGGGAGATATGTGTAAACATATGCTACTACTATGCGTAGGTATGCCTGCTTCCATTTTGATGGTACCCCCCGAGCACTTCCCTGCCTATAATTTTTTCGCTACTTCGTATTTGCCACGTAAAAGCAAAGGACAGGTATTCCTTGGAGTTGGTTTTAATCAATATGATTGGGCTACTAGGGTCGCGCACTTTCTTCCCCTCTAATGTGTGCAGAAAAACGAAAAGGAAAAATAATTCTTATGGTTAGGTGGTTCATCATATCGGGGCAGCATACCTGTTGTTTAGGGACCTGCATAATTCTCCTTTAAATGTTGCATACTGAGAATTTAGCGTAGTTCAACTCACTGAGCCTCTCGACTCTCTTCTGTTTAAATCCCCCTTCGGTACGGTGTCCTTCTCGTCCTTATCGGCGGATGATCAGAAGGGAAGGTCTACACAGTGGATGGGAGAAAAGTAACAACCACGCTAGTTAAAATGTGCCGAAATGGAGTAATTTTTTTTTTCTTATTCAAAACTGCATGGAAAATGATTCCCCCTAGTGGTGCTCTCGTGTTCCTTATCAACAATATTCCTATTTTTGTTCTTTCTTTTTTTTTTTCCCTTCTGTATTGCATATCTGAGGGTGCTTTCAAAATGTTTTGTACACATTTTTTTTTTCGCGTAACATCCATTTTGTCTCACGGTTATGCCACCCCTACGTATGACCATTCCAATGTCCCTGCCTTTGTTCTTTCCCTTGTCCTAGCCCTTTTTCTGGTTTCTTTATACAGTTACTCCCGCGCACACTTCGCTTAATTTGGTGTAGGTACCCCGTCTACCGTGCCTTATGTAACTTCCCTGCAAGATAACCATTTTGACATGTCCCTTCTACAATTATTTTTTTCTTTTTTTTTTTTTTACTTTTCGCTACTGAAGAGAAGTTTCGTTTTGGTAGAATGTGCCCTTTTTTTTTTTTTTTTTTTTCCCCAGCTGATTTGTTTATTTGGAAATTTCCAAACAGTTATTTTGTTTACCCCATAGGTGATTTGACCAATTTTTATAATTTCCCCCCCAAAAAACTGAATTCTCCAAGCTTTCCCACTTTTTTTTTTTTTTTTTTTTTTTTTTTTTTCCTCAATTGAGTGTTATTTGATTTTTTTTTTTCTAAAAGGGGTACTTCTGAATAGTACACAACGGTGAAGGGTAAATGAGTAAGAGTCCGTTTTCTGTAACTTTCAGACCAATTTTTTGTAATTTTTTTGTGCAATCGAAAAAGGGGAAAATATAATTTCCTCTTGGACACAGCATCAAATAGACGCACATTTCAAAAAATTATGGAAGACGAATGCGGGACCAATCTGATGAAGGGGGATGAAAAGAAAAAACAAGTCAGGGATGAGAAGTTGTCTATGTCGGCTCAAAGGCTACTCGAGCGGAACAGTAATGAAGCAGGAAAAAAAAAAAAAAAAAAAAAGCACATAAAAAATAGATTTAAACTTTGTGTTATTTGTGCAGTTCTGTTCTTATTCATTTGGTCATGTGTGCAAACATGAAACTTCATCAGTTGAGCAGAAAACGTTGTTCGATGTTGTCGTTTTTCTCAAAGTGAACGAACCATCGTGCGGGTTGGAAATGAGGGAACATCCCTTCCCCCAGGCCTCCCCACGGAGGAAAAAAATATCTTTGCTATTTTGGAATTTTTCTAAAAAAGTGCAACCCGCGTTTATGCATAGCAGTTTAATCCACCCCCATGTTACAGTTTATCTTGCCAAACATATTGGCACAACTTTTTGTAAAAACCTTTTCGTTCTGTTTGCTTTTTCCTTTATGTCTCATTCCCTTACAACCTCCTTCCCCCCCCCCTCCTCCGCAGCGCTTAAACTGCAAGAACTCATCGATAGTAGCTATACAAATTGTATAAAGAAAAGCGACAGAGATCATTTCCGCCAATACACCCCACGGGTAATGTGTGGTAACCCGTGTGAGTATTTCCCCTCAACTCCTCTTTCCAATTTTCAAAGGTATGTGCAAGTAGGGGGAAATGCACCTCGGCGGTTCCAATCGTTTGTCTAGAGTAACCATCCCCTGCCACAACTTTGTACTGAACTCTTATGTGCATTCAGGAATATATACATATTTTTGTATATCAATGCGGATGTACCCTTCCCCCTGTAGCCCTGATTTTTTCGAAAAGCTTCCACTGGACACGCTCTTTTTTATATTTTACTATCAACCGGTGAGTGCCCCAAGAAGGGAGAAGTCACATGGAAGCAATAATGTGTATGACCACCTGGGTAGGATTCAGCCTTCTTGTGCCTCTGTCCGTATGCATACCTATCCGTGCGCATGTCCCCCCCCCCCCAAATTAGGGAACCTATCAGCAACACCTGGCGGCGAAGGAACTGAAGAAAAAGTCTTGGAAGTATCACAAAAAATATACAACTTGGTTTTTGCCGTGTGATAAAAACATTCGCATGTTGAATGACAAAACGGAACAAGGAACCTACTTGTCCTTTGACTACGAGTCGAGTACGGTTTGCACGGTTGCGCGATTGCAAACACATATCCTTGTGTGCGTGTATTAATGCGTGTTCGCACGTATGTATTTTTGCACTTATGTATTTTTGTGTGCGCGTAATTATGTTTTGCCTACCCCCCCTCCCGTAGCCTGGTCCAAACAACTAAAGGAGGCGTTCTCTTTTGAAGACATGTACCTGGAAGACGAAATAACGACGTAGAAACTAGTATGCGGCTAATATTTTTTTTTTTTTTTTTTTTTTTTTTTGCTGATGGTGTGTATAGCCAAGTGAACAGTGCATCCATTAGAAGGGTGATAAATCTTTTTATTGCTACCTCATAATTGATAACATGTTAGGCGGAAATGCAAATTCCTATATCGTAGGACGTTTTAATGTACCGCAAAAAAGCACAATTTTTTTTTTTTTTTTTTAACTCCTTTAAAATAAAAAAAATGGATGTAAGGTTGCCACTAGTATGCCTTGGCTCGTAGTAAACAAATGTATGCACGGGCATGCAGCACAGTTGGATGATGTATTTCATATCATTTTCCACTTTCAATTCGAAAGATCTCATTAGACAGTAAAGGGGTAATCTAGTCCGTTTAGACAACCCCTAAACGGAAAAAACAGCACCTAACTGATGTCGTCTGGAAAGGTATTCAGGTGGACGTTCCTTTTCCTGCTACATTGAGCAACATGTTTTTCGTTATATATTCTACAATAGGGATGATCTTGTTGCAAAAATGAATGAGTCAACTTCGGAACTTTCTTTTATTGCAAATGGTCTAGTGTACAAGTCGGAACAGTCTCATAAAAAATTGCTTCCACTGGGTATGACGTAGGATATTCCTCCAATGTGTGTATGTACACGTAGGGAAAAAAAAAAAAAAAAAAAAAAAAAAAATCACACCTTCGTGGTAACATGCATTTATTTCTTCTCCTTTGCAAATAGCTTAAGGAATGGAGTACCTACTGGAGGACATGTGGGTCAAGGGGCTTTTTGTCGTAACTTTCCCAGTGCCAAATTTCCCCCCATTTTTCAGGCTCTTTTAAATAAACCCTCCTCAATGGAATCACCCCCTTGCAGCATAGTGGAACGCCGTTGTGGAATAGCTGGAACAGAACTTCCATCCAAATGTGCACCTCCAAACAGAAACGCGTTTTTTCTTTCGAAGTGTATGTGTGGTGTGCTTCTCATAGTGAGTATGTCTACCGATCTGACAGTTGCACACATAAGTAATCCGATGATTTGGTTAATAAGATTTTTTTGCTAGCGAACGGGGATTCATCATGTTGTGAACCTTTTTTAAATGTGACGTTGTGTGCAGCATGTAGTTTTATTTTGCAAGACAGAGCACAAATTGAGGAAGGGCAAATATATATTTTTTTTTTTTCCTAAATAAGTGTCTGGGGAAATGCGTTCCATTTGTTATCATCATATTTTTGATAGTTCACTTTTTTTTCTTTTTTTTAATTCTATGCTGATCGTTACAAGGACAACACTTTTGAGTGGCTCTTTCCGAGTGTATTTATGAGTACGCAGTATTTTATGCATCCCATCGTTGTCTACACGGCTGTGCGTCAGTGTAGCATATGGTGATAATGCGCTCATGTGATGATGTACCCAGTTATGCTCTCTTCTTGCCGGCTTGGACTTAGCACATGTTTACTACACGAAGTTGCAGCATTCCGATTTATGAGTTCCTTTAATAGAAACCTTCCTTTGGTGCGTCCACAAGGTTAATATCGCCAAAGTACACACACCGAAATGTGTTCTTCCCTTTTTTTTTCCATGTCCAATTTTTAGCATCATTAATTGTCCATTCATGCATGTTGAATCTTTCCATACAAGTCTACACATTTTTACTTTTGTGGAACTAAGAAGGGGAAATTAATCTATTGTGTTGGTGTGACATTCTAATTCTTTTTTTTTTTTTTTTTTTTTTTTTTTCTCGTTAGGAATATTTGTGAAGTCCTTGCATAGGGTTGCATGTGATTAGGCGTGGAATTCGTCCCCCCCTGTTGTGTGAGATCCTCCCAGATTGGACTTCCCCAAATGAGGAGGTCATCCAAAAGTTCTGGTGCGGCGCACAAGAAGGGGAAAACCGATTTGGATCCGTCCAACGCATCGCATCGGCAGGAAAAGAAGATGCGGACAGATCCAATGAAGAAACGAAAGCAAAATGGGAAAAGTGGCCAAGGCGGACAAAGCAAACAGCAAAATGAAACCAAACAGACAATTGTAGGGAAGCCAGTAAAAAGGAGCAATGAACCCACGAAGCCCACCAAATCAAAGCCATCTTCCCCGCCGAGGAGATATGGAGAAGAGCCTCAAGGAAAGAGGTCTCAGCAAAAAGATAACCACGCCGAGGGGAATAAAAACACGAAGAAGAATTCCTCAAACGATGTAGTGGTGAAGGAAAAAATGGAAGCTGCGAAGGGGGAAAGGATCAAGAGAGAAGGAGGAGGATGCTTTCTATGTCTCTGCTGTGGAAACAATGATGATGATATTTTGAATGAACTGATTTTAGAGGACGAAAGCAGCAGAGAGGAGGAAGAGCGAGAAAAAAGGAAAAAAGAACAGGAGGAAGAGGAAGAGAGACAAAAGGCAAAGGAAAGGGAACGACTGAGTATGATAGAGGAGGAAGACAAAATGAGGCGTCTACTCGAAGCAATCTCAGAAGGCAAGACAGAAGAAGAGAAGAAAAAAGTCGACGATCTGGAGAAACCAAAAGAACAAGCAAAAAGAGGTTCCCGTTTAATCATAAAAGATTTCAAACCTAAATTGTTGCAAAAGAAAAAGCCCAAGTTCAGTTTCCTTGGAGCAGCCTCAGCCCCTCCCCCCCCTGAGGCCTCAGCCTGTATAGGACCTCCACCGGAAGTCAAATCAACATCTGTACGCGTAAGAGAGGGAATCTATTTAATATATAGTGAGGAAAACAACGGACAACTAGAATTACATTATTCCAAGGAACCCATAAAAGGCAGAGGTGTATTAGGCTATATATACTCAAGTAGCATCCCAGATTTTTATTTTATGAAAAATAACATGAAGCAGATTTTACTAAAAGATGTTACGAAAATAATGCAGAGCACCTACGTTAGAGACGTAAAGCCTTACTACGAATGTGTCATCAACTTTATAAAAATGAAAAAAAAATTTAACGGTGTTTTATACTTCTTACCTGCCTTCAATGCTCAGCCCCCTCCAAAACTGGACGTTATTTTTTTTGATTCCAAGGAGAAGAAGGTATAGAAGGAGTGGATCACATTACGTGAAAGGGACTTAACCAAAACTGAGCTACGCTAAGAGGGATACTCATCTGTATAAATTGTGTCGACAAAAGTGCACAGCTCGATTTTGGGGGAGGGTTCCCATTTGGTTGACTCAAAAATGGGTTATTATTTACACTAGATGGTCGAATCGAAAAAGAAAAAAAATTATCTACATATTGATTGCGTGTGTAGCTAAAAAATGATGATAATTTTATTCTATCCTTTTTACGCTTCAATGAGTCCATTTTGTAACACCTTAACAGGGTTGCGTGTTTTTTTCCCCCATCTTATGAGCTCCCATTGGGGATAGTGTTTCTCCTTTTCTCTCCACCTTTAATATATGGGAAGTCCGTTTTTCTTGAACTTTACTACATGTGCACTTATTTCCCCCTTCGCAGCTGCACTATGCTCCCATCGAAGAAGAGATCGAGTTCAAGGGCAACTTCATTTTCGTCATTCAGAAGGGGCTCCCAATATTCAAGGAGGAAATCGAGACGGAGAAGCTCTGTTCCTACGTGTGCAGCTTCGGGGCTTTTCAGGACATCTAGTGAGTAGTGCCAACGGGGCGATAGCACTATTGCACCAGTTGAGAAGCGAAGCATAAGCTTCATAGTCATTTTATGAAATATACTTTTTCTTTTTTTCTTTTTTTTTTCTTTTCTTTTTTTCTTTTTTTCTTTTTTTTCCCCTCGATGCCACCTCCTACATTTGTAACGTCACCAAAAAGGTGATAACCCCCCTTTTGCAATGTACTCTGTCTTTCAATTGGTATTCCATTTCGTCACAAGCGTGTTTTTTGTGCTCTGTAGATGATACTCCTTCTTTTGTGGGTAGAGAAAAGTGTTAACCCGTCATATACTGGCACTTATCCTGTAGATAGATTTGTCGGAAGAAAAAACGAAATGAAGTTGTTTTTAAGGAGGAAATTCTAATGTTTTGTCAACGGATGGGGAGAGGGTCCCTGGTTAGTCCCCCTCCTAGATATTAAAATGGCACACAAAAAAAAAAGAAAAGAAAAGAAAAATGTGTAAAAAAAGTGAACAAGTGATACCCAGATGGTGCATACATGGCGCATAGGTGGCGCCGCATAACACTGAGTACACCGGTTTTGCACATTAAAATTCGTATTCGTCGTCCACATGGCTATAGTCATCGACGTAGTTGTAGGAATCCATCTGTTCCGGTGTCAGTTTGTTTTTCCTTTTAAGTTTGAGTTTTCTGTTGAAGGTGTGCAGCTGGTCAATGCGTATCTTCTGCCCCTGCTGGAGAGCATCCCCAAATTCCTCTCCGAATTTTTTATTCGTCCAAAGAGGTTTATATAAGGATACCAAAGCAGGGAATTGCTTCCTCTGTTTTTGCAGTTCGTAACATTGGTACCTATCTTCCACTGGATCTTCACTTGACTGATGTGATCTACCTTCTCCCCTTATTTCCGTCATGTAGTAATGGTACATTTCAGCCATCTCCGAAATGGACATATTTTTGGAGTACGTTTCATGTCTTTGTTTAACAGGGTAAACACACATATTAAGTACGACCGTTTTGTTTTTTATTTCTTCGTCGGAGCAGTTGTGATTCCCCCCTCCGATGTAATCTAATGGTTCATGTCTATCGAGGAAGTAAGTAATATAATCTGGATCTCCACTTGGGTTCAATAAATGATCAAGAACAATTTCTTTGGCTCTTAACAATGCGTGATCATTAATCAGTTTTATCTGTTTAGAGGGGTATCTTCTTTTAGCAGATAATCCAAAAAGTTCCATTTTTATTCTATCCACTATACGACTATCACTTTCACCATCTTCTTTCTTACTCTCATCATGCCACTGCAGAATTAGTTTTTTCGTTTGCTTATAATATTTTATGCGTGACCAATTAGTATCTTCATAATATCCTGCGAAAAATCCTCTGGCCGCGAGCTCCCATTCGATCTTGGGTTCAGGTATAAACAAAGCGGGAGAAGTATATCCATATGGAATAGCATGATTTTCATGTGCCTTATGATTCCAAGGGTAAATTAAATTTGTTAAACTTTTGGATAGTACAGGATCTCTCCATGCAGAGTTCAACTGTGTCGTTTCTTTAGAAGCGTTGTAGTTCCAATTTCCCCATTGTCGATGTTCTAAATCTTCTTCTGTTTCAAGGAATGTTTGATCCTGGTTACCATCAGGAAGGAAATCAAATCTGATTAGTTCATCTTGATTTATATTTCTCCATTCTACTCCATGGTCATCATAATATGCCATTTTATTATACCTTGGTCTGTCTACTCCTTTCTCTAATTTTAATCCTTTGCCATCATAATTTTCTATCCCTCCTTCGATCTTCCCACATGGTCTCCTTACGTCTTTCTTGTGGTCTATATATGCCCATTCAGATTTTAGAAAATTATAATATGGACTAAGTTCTTTTGTAATGGTTTCATGAAAAGGGATACTTATTTCCCATGGGTAGTTTTTCACTGGGTCTTCCAAAATTTCTTTTGTCTTCTTTTCGTGCATGGATCCTTTGGGCGCTAAAATCATTTGTACTTTTGTTCTCCTCAGGGGGTATCCCACACTCTTCCCGCTTTTGTTTCGTATCTGCGCTTTCTTCATATGATTTGTTATGTACTGCTGGGTGTGCATCCTGCAGGAGGGTTTCCACCTGATTGGTCTCCTTATTTTTGTGCCTCCATGGGAAGTTACTCTAATCGAAAAGTACCCGCCAAGGTGACCGTGGATCACAAGCAGGAGAAGACCCACCAACGCGTAAATCGACATTGTGTGTGAATAATGCACAGATCACAAACTATCTCACTCCATGTTGGGCTGCGATAGGTTCTTCGTATCCCATCGTCATCTTCTATTTTGGCATACGTTTCGGTTTGTGCACGGGGTGGATAATGCTACCCACTTGACTGAGAGACCTTTGCGCGAACAGTTGCTGTTGCCAAAAAAAAAGTGGGTACCAGCGGATTGGGATATAATATACGTTTGGGATTTGCCTTTACGCATATAACGGCTGGTAAGCCGACCTACCGGAAGAAGTCTCTCCTCCACGTAGTTGCCATTTGGGGGATAAAAAAGGGGGGGAAGGAATTCACTCATTCTGTTTCTTTACACACATATGTACATGCATATTTATTTCATGTTAATTCATTTTCTGGATGAACTGTATGTTCCCCGGAATGGCGAAGATACATTTACACACACGCCTTTGACGAAGGAAAGCGCCACGATTGGGGTTTCCATAAGGACGTTCCCTTGTACAAGGAAAAAAAAAGGAAGTGTCACCTGTTGCCCCGTTCCTGCTACGGGGAAACATTCACTTAGTATTAATAGGCCTTCATCCAAAGGGGGCATTTTAAAATTGGTGAAACAAATTTAAATAAAAAAAAAAAATTGGGGAACTTTTACAAAAGGCCAAAAATTAAAAAATGAAGAGGAGGAAGCACTGTGAGCAGTGGGCCCAACCTTATGCGAACAAGGGGGAGTTAATAAGCTCATGCAGAAACGTCAGGTATAATGCGGTAGGCACAGGGATATACATGAGGGGATAGGAGGTATTTACCTGGGAGGGGTGTAGCAACTGGGAAACAAATTATAAAACGAAAAATCTAAGGGGCGCAGAATAAGTTGTGTGCGCAGTTTAGTAGGTGAATCGGTTATAGAAACATGAGCATATGTGTACATGCGCTCATGTTTATGCAAAGCACCGACAAGCTAATTTCACCCATTAGGTAGAACAAGCAAAAAATAGTCAGGCACTCCATGTAGGATGAAGGTGAATAACCAGAATAATGCAAAAAAAAAAAAAAAAAAAAAAAAAAAAAAAGTATGCACTACACAAATGGGGAAGCAACAAATGAACAATATTGAAATGGTCAAGCGATTTCCTTTCTTCAGTCAGCTGAATCATGAGATGACAACATTTCTCACTCCCGGAAGTCAGTGATGAATGTCCCGTAGGTGTAGTCTTCAAATAGGAAGGACTGCTTTTCGAGGTCTTTGCGAATTTTGCTCTTTAAGATGGTGGACGTCCGGATGCAGCTGAAG
This sequence comes from Plasmodium knowlesi strain H, assembly GCF_000006355.2. NCBI lineage: Eukaryota > Apicomplexa > Aconoidasida > Haemosporida > Plasmodiidae > Plasmodium > Plasmodium knowlesi. Next base: position 238,280 of record NC_011909.2, on the reverse strand, counting down.
ATGTACTGGATTTTTTGTCCTACGGATGAGAAGGTGTAAAATTATGGGTGTGTGGATTTGCGCAGTGTGAAATTGTGCGTATGTGCATCTGGGCAGTGTGAAATTGTGCGTATGTGCATCTGGGCAGTGTGAAATTGTGCGTATGTGCATTTGCGTAGTGTTAAATTGGGGAAGGCGCTACAGTAGAGAGGAACCGCACTCCGTGACGCCCCTCCTTACCAGTGAAGAAGGTTAACACAGACTTGATCACATTGAAAGTTATAACTATCTCAATAAAGTAGTTAAAGTAAACGCCCTTGGTCCCATAAAAGTAAAAAAGGTGGTTGAGCTTCTCTGTGGGAAGGATCGCAAAGGACAAAACCGCCACAAAGATATAAAGTAGCAATTTAACGGAGCACCAAATGCTCAAGACATGGAAGTATTGGGCGCACTTGTGTAGTTCTATCGACTTATCCTTCGAGTAAGCATGTAGCCCTTGGCTTGTCAGGAGGATTACTAAAATTGAATCCAACAGAGAAAACGAAAGAATACTTTTGCTTATGAGATTACCATGTGACATAGAAAGAAGAAAAAATAAGTTCACGAAAAACTCAAGCATATATATAAAAATGAGGATATTCCATAATACATATAAAAATAATTTGGTTCTGTTTGTTTTGTAGTTGTCTATATGGATGTTTAATTTATTTAATCCGATTCCCCACTTGTTTCTATTGTCTTTATACGCATCGTAGAATAGTAATAGGTGCTCATTGTTATCGTTCATGTTTTTTTTTGGGGGGGAATGAATCAGGAGGGGTGGGAAATAGACGTCTTTATTGATATGGTTGAGCGCAGGGGGGGGTTCTGAATCGTCACGCTGATTTGTTGCATCACGGCGGCACCGCTTAGCTAATCTGTCTTTGCATGTCCCGTACTTTCGATAGGAAAAGAAAAGTATGACAAGACTTAACTCGGTACAATTGGGCGTAGTGCACTAGTCTGGTGTGAATCTATATATCGTCCTATGGTTATGCCCCTAAGTGTGATAAATATAGAGAACGGTTTTGCAAAAAATAAAAGTTCAGAGGAAAAAATGTGCAAAATGACTTTACTTGGTGAGTTATCCCCCTTCGATGATAAAAATGGTCTCATGAGAATGTATTCAGTTTGCATTGAATGTTCATAGGGAGGAAGCATCTCGTTTGTAGCGATGCAGTAATAATGTGAGGGTAGGAGAATTAGACAGCATTGACAAGATGGAAAAAACAAAAAACTTTAAATGTTAGGAAAGGCCTTATAGCAACGCCATTTCTTTCACTCTGGTTGGGTAGACAGAACAAAAGACGGAATGTATGTGTCTATCCATAGACGATCTTGTACTGGTGACGATGTTGCGCTTTGTTGTGCTAGATTATATTCTGCTCCGTTCTGTTCTGTGTTTCGTTTGTTGCCTCAGCGCTTTTAAGGGGCCGCCTGGGGTGCGTTGTTGACAGTGTGGGCAATGTTCCTAACGTTTGCTTGGTCTGGTATGTGTGCGATGCGTCGTCCGCGTCCGCCTCCCCCCACTTCCTCCAGTGTCAAACTTTTTTTGAAATATAGCTATGCGTTTGTTGCCACTTGATTTTCTCATCATCGGCGTGAGTTTTTTCAGACGAATGTGTCCCTCTTTCGCATCGTAAGAACCGTCAGAAACAAAATTACACTATTTTGCAATTTTTTTTTTTTTTTTTTTTTTTTTTTTCATTTCACATGTTCGAAGACACCATTTCAGTTTTGGCGTAAATTGCCGCCCTTGGTTCTTTTTCTTCCGTAATTCTCCCCGACCCCTGGTTACTTTTTTTTTTCCACGCGAACTGTGCATAAACGGGTTGCTGGTGTTGTACGCATATGACCATATGCACAAGTACGTGCATGTACGCAAGTATATATTATATGTACTTGTTATGCGTGCACACCCCTCCACTCGTGCGCACATTTTTTTTTATTTATTTATTTTGTCATTTTCTACATTAATAGACGCTATTTTGAAACAACAAAGTGACACCGCTTTAATTAGTGCGCGTGCAAAAATCTGTTACATTTGGAAAAAATATTTCATTTAAGAAAATATTTTATTCAAAAAAAAAAAAAAGAAATATATGTTCTTTAGGAGAATTTTTTTTTTTTTAACCTTATACTATCTCTGACTTTCTAGTTTTTCAAATGCACAAAGGGGGAAGGAAAAAATTATGCAACCATGTGCAAAATGAGAACAGAACGAAATATTATTTTCCCCGAGTTGTTAACAATTTTGTTCTGCCCTGATGGTTGGAAATTGTCCAACTAGGGAAATCCCTCAGTTGGCCGCGTTGCAGGAAGTTTTTCAAAGAAAAAAAAAAAAAAAGGTAGCAGGGCTAAAAGGGCAATTCGGAAAAGTTGTGGGACGCGGAGAAAATAATGACGCATATGCAGTTAGACCAAAATAGGAGAACGGAAAGAGCGGTTCATTTGTTTTTTTTGGGGGGGGAAAAAAAGAAAAAGAAAAAGAAAATACGCTGGAAGGAGAGCTACTCAACGTTTCATATACTGTGGCACAAACGTATGAAGCCTCTTCCCCCTTGGATCAAGAAAAAAGAAGAAAAGAAAGAAAAACAAAAAAAGGAAGTAATACACACAACATGGGTGCAAATGAAGAGGTAAAGTGGTGCACGATGAAGTTGTTGGAAACGTTTTTTTTTGCAAAATTATAAGGTCTTTCCTCGTCTCTCCGAAAAGAGAACTTCCCCTCCCACCCCAACCTTTTTTTTTTTTTTTTCTAGAAAACATGAAAAGTTCTTCTGGTACGCATGTTTATCTTTGTCATATTCCCATTTTTGGCTACCTTATATTAAACATCATTCCGCTGAACAGACGATGTGGGTGAAAACTGGATCAATGTGCAAAAATAAACTGTATTCAAATGAGGAACATAGAAATAGGTTTCCCCGTATATAAGTGCACATGTAGCTGCTACACATCTTTTACAATTCTTCTCCTTTCATTCGGACCAGAATTTGAAGCACTTTCATAGAAAGAAACAGAATATCTTACGAAAAGGGGGGGGGTAGGGGTTCTTTTGTTCGAAAGTATATCTCTTATGGTCCTTATACGAACAGTCATTGCGTTTATTTCGCATTTTCTCCTTCTTCTTCCTTGTCCAGTTCGTCCCCTGTCAGCGAGGAGTTTTTTCCTCTCTCCCTCCCTCGCGGGTGTTTGGGATGTTCCCATTATCCGCTTCCCACTATCCGCTTGTTCCCTGCCGCCGGGTTTGCTTTCCTGTCTGCGAGGAGTTTATACTTTCCCCCCTGAAGTAACTAAAAAGTTAACGCCAGAACCTTATTCCTATACACTAAAACCTTCATCCTAAAGCCGGAATGTGACTTCTAACACCCTGAAAAATTTTTCTAACACCCTAATCTTTTAAACTTAAACCTTGAGACCTTACTCCTATACCCCAAAACAGGAACCCGACACCTACACCCTACAACCTTAAACCTAAACCCGAAATCTTACTTCAATACCCCTGAAGCCTTACTCCTATACCGTGAAGTTTCTTTTCTTTCAATCTATTTTTTTTTTTTTTCTTTTTCTTTTTCTTTTTTTTTTTTTTTTTTTTTTTTTTTTAAAATGGCTAGCTGAAAAAAAAGAAAAAGAGAAAAAAAAAAAAAAAAAAAAAGGTTTTCCATTTACCACTGCGCGTCGCTCATTTTTTGAAGAAAGGGGTTTCGTGCAACAGCTTTTTACTGGTATGAAAGAGAATGGAGCCGGCTCCATGCCCAACGTTTCACACGTTAATAATGAATAGGACGAAACCCAGTTCTTCGAAAATGTGCTAAGAGCCGACGGGGAAAAAAAAAAAAAAAACGCAGCAAGTTTTTTAACCGATGTGAAAGAGGAAAAGAGAAGAAAAGAAAAAAAGGAAAAAAATCGAGGAGAGCTCCACTGAAAATGAACGCAGGAAAAAGGTTTATAATAAATAAATGCATTTTTCTCCTTTTTTCGAAAATATCGCCCATGTTCTGTGGCGCGGAAAAAAGAAAACTGCAGGACGAAATTGTGGAGCATGTAAAGAGTTCCAAGCTCATCAACTATCCCGTAGACAAAACATGCATAAATTTATTTCACATATCCAAAGAAATTGACAAGCTCATCAATGCGCGAAGTGTATTTCTATCAAGAAATGACCAGAACGGAAGTCACAGCAGTCTACAGAACTGCTTAAATTTGTATTACTTCCTAATCACATGTGCAAAGTTGAAGAAGATCACTTTTTTCCACAGGAAAGTTCTTGAATATGTGGAGGACAGAATTGCCACAAGTCTACAAATCGCGGGGGTTGACAGGGCGCATGAAAAATACATTCCCTATAGTATCCACATAAAAAATGAGAAATCGGTTAGCCACTTGGTGGCTGAACTGCATACAGACTGCGCCGCGTATTTGAAGAAAATCAACAGTGTTAAGATAAGGTGAGCGTGGCCCTATATATATATGTGTGTGTATATATATGCTTAGGGATATTCCCTTTGGAAAAAATGTCCTGAATAACGCTTAAAAAATATTCCTCCATTTTTGACATTTTTTTTTCTCCATCATATCTCCCCCACGGTGTCTTCCCCCACATACACGCACACCGTTCCTGTACTCCTGCAGATACTTAACAATAGACAGGAACCAAATAAACATAGACGAAGAATGGAAACAGAAACACCAGTGTGCATTTAACAAGAAGAAGTTAAAAATACCGATAAGTAAGCACAACTATGAATTTATTCTAAACGCAGTAACAGAACCGGCGTTGAGGCAAAAAGTGTTGACTCTTCTTAACAGCCCTTATGAGAAAAAAAGGAGCCTAAATAAAGAAGTAATAAAAATTTTGAAGAAGAGGTATGATGTGGCGACAAAGTTGGGTTATAGAAACTGGGTAGACTATTCCATGTCTCATTTCACAAGTGAGAAAGGCAAGTATGAAAAATTAAGGGATTTCTTTAATGTAATAAAAAGGAAGGTGGATAGGGATTATGATCGTGTGAGCGTTCACATGGGGAAGTTACTTAGTTCGTCAGGTGTAGGGGGTAATCAGCCGGGCGATCGATATGGTGCACATGACGACAGACGCGAATTGCGACGTGATAGACTTTCTCCTATTCGTGATAAACCCTCCATGCAAGAGTGGAGCTATTACTATAACAAAAGTATGAACAAATCAGACGAATATTTCGTGAATACCTTCTTCCCTCACGGGTATGTGTGGAAGAATTTCATGGAAATAGTTTCCCGTATTTACAATTTCTCCTATGAGGAAGTGCAGGAGAAAAATGTCACGAAGAAGTGGCCCAAGGGGAGTCTGGTCTATAAAATTGAGCGAAGGGGAAGTGTTAACCATGCCAGCGCTGCCAATTCACAGGCAAATGGAAAATTAGTACGGAGTCCAGTAGGACAGAATCCGAGAAGGGAAGTTGTCTCCCCCGGTGACACCCTCTTAGGCTATATGTATATAGTACCTTACATGGAAATAAAGATTAGGGATTATTTTAGAGTTCCCTCGATGAATTGTTTATCGAACACATGTCTAATATTCACAGGGCATGTAGTGCTGGATTATAAATTCATTGGAACATTACCAATAGAAAAGAAGCTGTTTAGTTGTTCAGAAATTCTAACCCTGTTTCATGAATTTGGACATGCGTATCATTTGTTATTATTATCAAGGAAATATGGTTTATATCAGTTTTCAAACATGCCATTAGATTATGCGGAATTTTTTTCTCACATGAATGAACACCTGGTGAATAACTTCAGTGTCTTACAAGCCTTATCAAATAAGGCAGATAATAATTCAAAAATAAATGAAGATATATTCAAGTCCATTAAATTTGACTCTTCTCGTTTGGCAAACATTTATACACATGCAGTGATAGATTACGAGATCCATAATTTAAACCCGCATGATTTCTTTACCCGCCATTTGGATAATCCTGGGGAAGTTCCATATGACCATTCATATGATCATGCATGTGGGGATAATTCTTTGGTCCCTTTTTACAACCTCCTGGAAAATTATCTTCCGTATAAAATTGGATCCAGTTATTCCATACATTCCACAAGCTTTCCATATCATTTTTCATGTTATTATGCGGGCTCTGTTTTGAGTTACTTGTTAGCGGAAATGAGAGTCCTCATGAACATGTCGACGGGCGACTTGTCCATGAAGCGGAACAGTTCTCTGGTTTCTTTTCAGAAAAAGTTTTACGGCATTGTTGCGCAAGATTTTGTCGGATCTTCCGGTTGGTCTGGTTCCTCCGTCATCGACCGCGTGTTGGCCAACAGAGATTTGCTAGCCTGACGGTGGGATGAAGTGGCGTATGTATATTTTTTCCCCGATAGAAACATTTTCAAATGTGCGAATCCCGCGGGTGCTTAAGCCGACATACCCTGTTTCGTTTGTGGACTTTTTTTTTTTTTTTTTTTTTTTTTTTTTCTATCCCTTTCATTTGGAAAATTAATATTAACATAAAAGCTAGTTATTGTCATAAAAATATTGCTTAACTTTTTTTTTTTTTTTTTTTTTCCACCCATTTGGCGTAATTTTCTTTCGCATTCTCATTTAAGTCTTAATATATGAACTCATGGTTTAAAAGACAAAAATAGGAAAACTTCCTTTCCTTCACATGTGTTCTTATGGCACCCCTATCTAATTAATTATTACCATTCTTTATCCCTTCTTCTTCTGCATATTTTGTTAAATTCGCTTTTTTCGATCATTTTGATTTCTTCTGCTCGGGGAAGCAAAATTGTGTGTTCACATTACTGCTCGATTTTTGGACAATTACAATTTCTCTTACGCGAGAACAGGCAAACGGGGGGGGGAGGGCCATAAGTCTTGACTTGGGATAGCACCCAGGAAAAGTGTATTATGCATGCTTGCCCGTTCGCAATGAGTGCTATTTGATATTTGCTAAAACGGAATGATAAGGGGAGAAGGTAAGGGTTAAAGTTCGGGAACAACTAAACATGTCCGTAAGCAAAAGGACAACATGGTTTGTGTCTTCTTTCCCAGTACGGCACATCCCCCTGGTGCCCTTTTTTTTTTTTTTTTTTTTTTTTTTTTACACAATTTAAAGAGGAATGGCGTATGGTGTGATTATACTTTTTAGTAGAAGATACATTAAGCATTTTTTAATTTATGACAAACGGGAGTAAATTTCAAGCGAAGGACGTCATTATTGCTGACTACTGCCGCTTTCATTACGGGGCAAATGAAGCGAAGGCAGCTGATAACCTTTTATCCGTGAACAATCTAGTTCCTCATTGAATCTTTTACATGTGCGAAGCGAAACGGTGTGCTTTGCTCTGCCGAATTTTGTGAGCAAACGGAAGGTTGTACGGAGGGAAGTTCTTTTATATATTATGCTTCCCTGTGGTTAATTTTTTCCTCATCAATTTTTAAAGTTATCAACAATTATATAGAGCGCCACTTTTCTTACAATCGGGGTGTCGACAGAGAGATCGCTCATTCTGATGTGCTCATTTTGCAATTTGTAATTTCCCTCCCCTTATGTAGAAAATGGTACATACAAATATTCCTATAATGCAAATCGTATGCTCCATGTGACCTTGGCACTTGCGTACAGGTGAACACGAAGGGATCGGCATTGCGCTGTACATACTGGACGGGGAAACTACACTAACAACTGACGAACTGACCTATTATATTAACGTTACTGACTCGTTCAAGTTCATTTTATGCGCGAAATGTATGTCGGTTGAAATGCCTCTTTTTTTTTTTCACAACTAGCTAATGTAACTTTTTTTTTTTTTTTCTCTCTTTTTCACTTATATGGATTACACATCAATGTGAACATTTTTATACAATCATACAAAAAATTTAAAGAGAAGAAAAAAAGAAGTTTAAGAATTAATAAAAAAATAAAAAGAAAAGAAAAAGAAAAGGAAAGAGAAGGAAAAGAAAAGGAAAAGAAAAGGAAAAGAAAAGGAATAAAAAGAAAAGGAAAGAGAAGGAAGAGAAGGAAAGAAAAGAAAAGGAAAGAGTGAAGGAATATTATGTGGCATAATAACGTATATTTCCTGGTCTTCTATTATTTGTTCCTGCCCTTTCCCTTCTTCCGGTTGTTCGACGAGGTGGTTCATTATATATGGTAGAAACATCGGTGGAGCTACCACCTAAGGTGGATGATCCACCACCACCACCACCCAGGGTGGTGGAACCGTCGTCTCCTAGTGTAGAAGAATCATTCTCTGTGAGTATGTCCTCAAAGTGTTGACGTCCAATGGTAGATCTTCTTCCCCTATTCCTTCCTCCGGTATTATTACTGCCACCAAAGAGGGATTTTTTTATTCCATCAAATATGTTAGTATACTGAAAAAAAGAAAAGAAAAGAAAAGTAAAGAACATATGTATACACATATACATACATATATATATACATATACATATATGTATATACGTATATATACTTACATATATATATGTATGTACGTATATATACTTACATATATATATGTATGTACGTATATATATACATATACATATATATGTATATGTATATATATGTGTATGTATGTGTATATATGTATATGTACTTACTTTGTATAAAAAGAAACCAATTGTTGGTAATCCAACTGTTGCCAATGTACCACCAACCATGCCACCTACACCACCACTTGAACCATCGGAACCGGAAATAGAATGGTCTCCAGTACTGGCAGTACCAGAAGAACCTGGGTTCCATGTTCCCGTAGAACCGGGACCAGAGGAAGGGGGTTTGTAAACGACTTGTTTGCATGTTAATTTTGCTATTTTGTCCTTGTTACAGTAATTTTCTTTTTTACCATTGAACCAAGTACAATATTCATCATTCTCATGACCTCCTTCTTTCTTACAGTAGTCACTTATAGCATTACATGCTTTAGTAATTTTGTTTATGTGTTCATAATATTTTTTTTCACATTTCTTTTTAGCAGTAGTACCAATACCACTAATACCTAAGTGACTTTCCAAGGTGCCATAATCCACAAAATATTCATATAAAGCTTTCCTATTACTAAAATTCTCCCCGGGAGTTTCACTGTCCAAGAGCACGTCTTCCCACATGTCCTTACAGTCCTGACCAATGTGCAAGCCCTTCAGTACATTGTAAACTTGATTCATAGGATAAGAAATTTTATCCTTACTATTTGAATGTCCAAACATTTTCTGCCCTAACCATGAATAGAACAGATGGAAACGATCATCATACCATGCCTTATCCTTTGCCTCTGTTTCATTATTTATAAAGCACCATGCATAGAGAGCCTTCTCTATGCAGTCGTTCTTACAATTATAGTCCTTCATTTCAGGCTGCAGCTGAGGCATCAAGCTTTGTATTGTACTACTATTACACTTATTCAGTCGCTCCTTTTTCTCGAATTCTTCATACAACAAACTTGAGGGCAACTGTGCCAACATGTCGTTCTATAAATAGGTAATTATGGGAAGAAGAGGGGGAAAATGTGTAGAATATTATATATATGTATATATACAGACATATAAGTATATATATAGATATATGTATATAAATCTATATATATGTATATATATATATATATATATGTATATATGTATATATGTATATATGTATATATATGCACATATATCAATGTAGACATATATGTATATGCATGTAACATGGGTCCACGTCTACATATATGTTTGAAGGATGAAAATTATTACCATTAAATCTGGTGGGTCCGTGACCTCCTCCAATGGCGCCTCTTCTACCTATAAATGTAATTTGAAGGAAGGCGGAGGGAATGTGGTGGTATGGCATGATCTCTATATATATGGTTGTGTATATACAGACCCCATATATATATATATATATATATATATATATATATATATATATATATATATATATATATATATATGCATACAACATATGTAGACATATATATAGGTGTATACGTATATATGTCTAGGTTTATGTTTCTTTCTTTTATGTTTCTTTTTTAGGAGGGGGCGATTTCATTTGTTTTTTTTTAATTTTTTTTTTACTCTTTCATGTGTTTTTACTTTTTTTGCTTTACATTGTATTTGTTGCGGTTGGGCAAATTCCCTTTCCCCCTTCCTCGCGGACCTAATTTTAAATTCTGTACAATAAGCATCAAACGAATGGGGTTCACAACGTGACGTTAACTGCTGGTATGTTGAGTTAGCTGTGTTAAAAGCGTTGGTACATCTCCCATTTTGGCAATATTTAGTACATTCAGCATTGTCTAAATTCGTCAGTTCGTTATAGTCGTAGTAATAGTCGTACAGTTCTTTAGCTTCCTGGAAACGTTCTTTGCTAATACCATCATATAAATTGGAGAAACTACTATTGCACTTAGTCCAGAATTGTCTATTATCCGTGCGGCTAAAAATAGTATTCATAATAGTTTGGAAATTGGCAGTATTACCCTTCACTTCGCTCCTCTGCCAAAGTTGAGTACCAATCCAAAAGTACAAAAACTTACAGGGGTCATAGTATGATTCTACATCTGAAATCTTTGTACATACATGCATGCAATTCCCCACAATCTTATTTGTGAATGTATCATCCCGAATGTTCAGTATCCCCAGTACGCCAGACACAGTCTTCTTTAATTCTCCATCACACACTTGTGCTTCCTCCACTGCACCCCCATTAGAACATGTCCTCCTATCAAATTCCTCATATATTTTATCTGAAGGTAATTTATCTGCGTCGCTTGCCATTTTTTCTTCTTCTACTTCTTTCTTGTTCTTCCTTTTACTTTTCTCTTCTTCTTTATTTTACCTTAAATCTTCTTCCTTTTCCTCTTCAAACCTAATTATTCTACATTCCCTTAAAATCTTCTTTTTATTTTCTATACATTCTTCTTCTTTCCCTATAAGCCCCCTTCATTTCTTTTCTTTCTTTCCTTTTATTCACTTCCAGCTAAAATTCCTTTCATCTATTCCTTCCTTCTAATCATTTCTTTTATAACCTTTTCCTTTTCCTTTTCATTACTCTTCCTTTTATTCTTCTTACTTCCTTTTATTCTCCTTTAAACCTTCTTCTTTTTATTCCTTTTCTTTTTCCTTTTCCTTTTTATTCCTTAAAACATTTCTTCTTCTTATCCCTTAAAAATACATCTTACATAACCTTAAAAATATTCATCCTCCTTCTCTCCCATAAAACTTAATTCCTTATTTACTCCTTCTTTCTTTTACTTTAAACTTTCCATATTTTTATCTTCCCTTTTTCCATAATCTTTTTCTATATTTTTTCCTTCCTATTCTCTACTCTAATATATTTCTTAACAACTAATATAATTTTTTCCCTTTCTTTTTTTCCTAACAACCTCTTCCACATTCTTCTATAATAATTTAATACATTCCAACAAACATACTTTATAAATAAAATACTTTTCTCCCTCCCATTAAATATAATTTTGTTTTATGTACACCGTTAAAAATAAATTATATATATATAGGTACCATTTCCTATTATGCACTAAACTTGATCAACCTAAATTCCCTATTACTTCTTTATATATATAATTGCACCTCAGGTACAGGGTTTAGGGTTTAGGGTTTAGGGTTTAGGTTTAGGGTTCAGGGTTTAGGGTTTAGGGTTTAGGGTTTAGGGTTTAGGGTTCAGGGTTTAGGGTTTAGTACTTACGGTTTAGGGTTCAGGGTTTAGAGTTTAGGGTTTAGGGGTTTAGGGTTTAGGGTTTAGAGTTTAGGGTTCAGGATTTAGAGTTTAGGGTTCAGGATTTGGAGTTTAGGGTTCAGCATTTAGGGTTCTAGGTTTTAGAGTTTACGGTTAAGGATTTAGAGTTTAGGGTTCAGCATTTAGTGTTCTAGGTTTTAGGGTTTAGGTTCAGGGTTTAGAGTTTATGGTTCAGCATTTTGTGTTCTAGGTTTTAGGGTTCTAGGGTTTAGGGTTCTAGGGTTTAGGTTCAGGGTTTAGTGTTCTTGCATTAGGAGTAAGGTTTCATAGTATAGGAATAAGGTTTGAGGGTATAGGAATAATGTTTTCAGTGACATAGGAATAAGGTTGTAGGGGTGTTAGAATAACATTTTAAGGGTATTGGAGTGAGGACCAGGTTTTAGGACCTATGTTTAAGGGTATAAGAATGAAGGCTCCAAGATTTAGGAGTAAGGTTCCGGTTTTAGGTGTAAGGTTCCGGGTTGAGTGTTTAGGTTTAAGGTTTATGTTCAGGGTTTAGGGTTCCTGGATTAGTAGTAAGGTTTCAGAGTATAGGAATAAGGTTTCAGGGTATAGGAATAATGTTTTCAGGGATATAGGAATAAGGTTGCAGGGTGTTGGAATAAGGTTTCAACGTATAGGAATAAGGTTCGGGCGTATAGGAATAAAGGCTTCAAGGTTCAGGGGTAAGGTTTCTGGTTCAGGGGTAAGGTTTCTGGTTCAGGGGTAAGGTTTCTGGTTCAGGGGTAAGGTTTCTGGTTCAGGGGTAAGGTTTCTGGTTCAGGGGTAAGGTTTCTGGTTCAGGGGTAAGTTTTCTGGTTCAGGGGTAAGGTTTCTGGTTCAGGAATAAGGTTCCTGTTTTAAGTGTAAGGTTTCGTGTTTAGTAGTGAGGTTTCAGAATATAGGAATAAGGTTCCAGGGTATAGGAATAAAGATTTCAGGACTTAGGATTTAGGTTTCTGGGTTTACCTTTTCTTTCTTTAAGGATAGGAAATAAGGAAAAACTTCTTGAAGACAGGCACCGGATTATATTCACTAGCCGGACGGCAGGGGGAAAAACTGATAGTGGGAACTGGATACTACGTGGACCATCCAGACGGCAGGGAAGAAAAAAACTGGACATGCCGTATAACTGGAACTGGAGCAGCCGAACGGCAGGGGAAAAAAATACAGGACACGCTGTCGAACCCGAAGCTACGCAGACTAACCTGACGGCTGGGGAAAAAAAAAGCGGACACGCCGTTCAACCGAGTACTACACCAACCGGACGACGGGGGAAAACCTGATGGTGGGTGGCGGAATGTGCACTCGTACCCGAAACACAGAAAGAAAAAAAAAAAAAAGGAAAATGGTGGAAAGAGTAAAGGAAGGAAAGACTCGGTGTTATGGCCATCATCCGATCCTTATTTTTGACGATTTCGTTCCGTATAATTCTGTGAATCCATGTTTGTCTTCCTACATTCGCAAAAATGATGGAGGCGCCAAAAAAAAATAAAGAATGAACAGATATTTAACCCCTGTCGTCTATTATTCAGTATTAGAGCTTTCCCTTAACCTTAGGGGGAACGTGCAGGGAACACTCCGTTGCGACTTCGTACATAATTACAATGTGCGTAATTTTGTGGGATGCAAGTAAAATGCTCTTTACATTGTTCCCTTACTTTTTTCCGCTCACAATATTTTCTTACATATGTGCGTCCCTTATCGAAGGAGGCTAATTTCGCTGTTCCTTTCTTCGATCTACATGTGCATATTGGGAAAGTGGAATTACATCCGCAACCTACAGACAGTAATGCTTTGCTTAATTTTTGTTAAAGGGGAATATGTTTCCACTTTTTCTCCTTTTCCGTCTTTTTTCTTCTTATTCCTTTCCTTTTCCTTTTCTTCTAAATACACACTTTATATATTCCACTTCCTCCTCCTCCTCTTTTTTTTTTGCCGAATTTTCTCTGTGGAAAAATTTTCTTTCGAGAAGGTTTCTATTTTTTTCGACAAATGTTTTTATAATTTTTTTTTCTGTAATTAGGACATTCATTTTTATTAAGGCTTTTTTTTTTTTCTTATTTATTATTTTTTTTTTTTCAAGAAAAAGAAAAAAGGAAAAAAAAATAAGAAGAAAAAAAAAAAAAACAGACCAGAAGCAGCATGTTTCTCCCTGTGGCAAACAATTTGTTTGCTCCAAAAATGGCAAAAAAAAAAAAAAAAATATATATATATATCGACGGCGCTTCATGAGTGGAACATGTTGATGCTGCGAAGGAGGGGACGAGAAATACAGTTCAAGGGCCATTTAAGGAGGAAATGTAATAAAAAAAAAAAAAAAAAAAAAAAAAACACTTACACGTATACTTTCCGTTATACAAATTGATGGGAACAGGCAGCCGAGTGAATGATTCCCTATTTTGCTACTTGATCCATGATGATGTAAGGAATCTCCGCGTTGGGGGCACAATCGTCTGCGGAGCTGGGGTGCTTGTTGTTATATCAGTTTAAGCGTTCGCAGGGGAGGCACGCGAGGGAGGAGGAGTATTAGGTGCCCACCACGTCCCCATTGATCGAGATTTTTTGGTGGTACTTCAGCGATATTTTCGCAACATTTCTTTGTGACAAAACTGGACCAATTTTTGTAGTCACGCAAAGAGCGAACGCCTGTGCGAAGGTTCGTATCCCCCCGCATATATAATTGGATGAGGCGCGGAGCACATGCGCTGGGGTGGAGGAGAAGCTAAGCAGGAAGCCCCTCCCCTGATTGGAGATATGCGCAACTGGCCTGAATAACAAAAAGAAGGAGAAATTCCCGTCCGGCATAGCAACTCGTTATGCAATACCTGTTATTTTCCCTCCACATGAATACACGTACCCCGAAACAGCAGCATGGATATAGAAAAATGCAAGTGCTTCTACGAAATATTAAACGTTGAAAGCACAGCCACGGTGGAGGAAATCAAAAAGAGTTACAAAAAAATTATTCTTCAGTATCACCCAGATAAGAATTCCCATTTGTCAGAGGAGGAACAGAGAAGGTGCACAAATATATTTCGACAAGTTCAGGAGGCATATGAATGCTTGGTGGATGAAAGGAGAAGGAAATGGTATGACAAAAATCGTCTGCGAATCATTGCAGGAAAGGAAAATGAGGAAAAGAGGGATCAAAACAGACAAGCAAGAAGGCGAAGTGGAAGCGCCGGAAGTAGCGAAAGCGGAGGAGGACCTACTTCAGGTATAAACATTTGGGAATATTTCAGCAGTAGCTGTTATGAAGGATTTAATGATAAAGACGAAAGAAGTTTTTATAATGTGTACAGAAAATTATTTGAAGAAATAATAGAAGAAGAAAATGAGGAGCTAAATATGCGTCGCCGATACGGAAAAAAGAGACACGAGGAGGATGAGGAGAATAAGAGGAATAATGTTCATGCGCCTTCATTTGGGAATTCCAAATCGAATGGAAAGGAAATTGATGAATTTTATTCATATTGGTCTAACTTTTCCACAGTTAAAAAATTTGACTACTCATATGAATATATGAAAATGTATGAACAGGAAAATAGACATGTGAGACGAAATTTGAAAAAAGCCGCCGAAAAAAGAAGCTTAAAGGAGAGGAAGGAGTTTAACGAAAATGTCAGGTCCCTGGTGGAACACCTGAAGAAGCATGATACGAGGTACCTTAACAGGGTTCTGGAATTGGCCGAGGAGAAGAGGAAAAAGGCGGAAGAGAAGGAAAGGCAACGTAGGGAACAAATGCTCCAGAGGAAATATCTGTTTGAGGAAATTAAGGAGAAACGGGAGGATCCTGAGGGACAAGCACAAGGGGATAAGTTGCCATCAGAGGAGGAACAACCATGTGACTATTCCTCGTGCAGCGAACAGGGTGACCGCATGAAAGGGAACCGTGAAGGGGAGGAGCAGCGTTCTGGTGGTAAGGGACAAGGGAACTACAACTCCCACTGTGAGGATGCTGGTGGTGAAGATGGTGAAAGTGGTGGAGAGGACAAAAATAGTGAGAACCCGTACAGCGAAGTCATCTACAGGTGCGAAGTGTGTAGGAAGAATTTCAAAAGCATGAAGCAGTACAATTCGCATGAGAAATCCAAGAAGCATGTGAGCAACTTTTTGAAGCACGCCAAGAGGTATGCCGCTGGGGGTATTTTCGACGCCGAGCCACAGGGTAAGTGGTTGGATGGGCAAGTGGATGAACAGATGGATGAACAAATGGATGAACAGATGGATGAACAAATGGATGAACAGATGGATGAACAGATGGATGAACAAATGGATGAACAGATGGATGAACAGATGGATGAACAGATGGATGAACAGATGGATGAACAGATGGACGAACCAAGTTTCCAGCAAAGTGACAACTCGGATGGGCAACGAGAGAAGCGCTCCGCAAAGTCGAAAACGAAAAAAAAGAAAAACAAAAAGAGCAGAGCACAGATGAATAATTTTTCCGAGTCGGTTAATTCCGCCTCGGAGTCTTCACACCAGGATGAAGATGTCTTATCATGGTACAAAGGGAAGAAGCAACACCGAAACAAATTTCCCTATACAGAGGAAGAAGAGGGCATATCCGATGCAGCAGAAAGTTTGCAGCGGGAGGAGTCTCCTCAGGAGGATGATTCCGCAAAGCAGGTTAAGGCCTCACCCGCGCAGGCCGAAAACACAATGAACTCGAGTGACGACTATACATCCTCCAAGCGAAAAAAAAAATTGCTAAAAAAAAAAAAAAAAAAGGAAGGCACTAATAGGAAAGAAAACGACGAAAAAAAATTGGATGAGCCCAAGGAAGACAATAAAGACATAAGCGGAAAAGGAAACTCGAAAAGTAAAATAAAAGAAAGTACAAAAAATCTGGTGTGTAAAATGTGCAAGGAAACATTTGACTCGCGAAATAAATTATTTGCACACATACAGAAAGAAGGACACGCAGCAAATAAAGTTGTTGTTGACGTGTCTGCAAAGGTGAATAAAAATAAAAAGGGCAGCAGCAAGAGGGAGAAATTGCCATAACGATTATGACCTTTTTAATACTCATGTCGTTTTATTTAATTTTTTTTTTTGCTTCGTTGTGTGAAGGAGGGATCAACGAGCAATGACCACTATGGGGATAACTTTCCAGTTGGAACCATTTCGTTTGAATTGGTTATGCTACTCCTTCATTTGTGTGCATATATTTACTATTTTCGCATTATTATTTTTACGTGACTTTTTTTTTTTTTTTTTTTTTTTTTTTTTGTTTGACAAATGTAATTGGCTTACGTATAACAATGAGAAGTAACCACCGTTTTATTTTTGCGTGCCTAACATTGAGCACGTCCTTCCCCGCTTTTATTCTTTCACCCCTTTTGATGTCCATTCCCCACTCTACAATTTTTAAATTCCGATGAGTTTGTTTTTAAAATAATATAACTTTTGAAAAAAAGAAAAAAATTTTAAATTACAAAATTGAAAGTTTTAAATGGTTCGAATTAATCTGGGATGAGGTTTCCTAAGTTGGGCAGACACATCATAAAAAGGAAAGTACTGATGGAGGTGCCTATTTAAACGGAAAAAATGGGAAAGGCTAACATGGCGAAGTATATGCTGGAGATATTATGTTGGGTTCTCGTCGGGAGCATGGCAACGAATGATTTTTGCGACTGCCATTTGGATCTATTGCCAATTTTCTCATACCACTTTGCATTAACTGGGTACCAAGAAACGTGCACAACGTTTGTGACTCCCCCTACGATTTCATTCAATTCATCGTGGCGCTTTTTTTTTTTTTTTTTTTTTCTTTTCCTTCTTTTTCACACTAAAGTTTTATTTTTCCCGCCTCTTCAGCCTTGTGTTGTCTCCTTCACGCCATAAAATTTTACTTCCCCCGTTGGAACACATAACATTTGATTATTTACAGCTTTCTCTGCGAACTGTACGCAGGGAGCCCTCGACCATATTGTGTCTTTCTGCTGCTCTGTTTTTAAAGGGGAGGGATGTAAACTTCACGGCTGATGGCCCACCATTAAGGGGAACACAAATGGAAGCAATTTTTTAACAGAGATATTTTTTCTTTTTTTTCGTCCCCCGCCCATTTATTGATATTTACGCACCCATCTGCGTCTTCCCTACTGGCACTGTTCGTGGCTTAAAAGGAATGAACATGTCGACCGCTTTTTATGGGCCTTATGGTATTTTTCTCTGGTTCTCTAACACCTACACGGTAATACCAGGGTGGTATGCTATATAGAAACGCATATATGGAGGTGTACTAGTCCATCATTAAGACGCTCAATTTCGTTTTGCCTCTTTGTAGACGACCGATCTGTGCGAACTCTGCAAAATAATGTTCGCCCAACGGATCATGGGGAATTGTAAGGGGGGGGGGGTCCCTGCGTGTAGATACTTAAATGCAGAAATAGCGGAACAAATGAGTTTGTACACTTAATTGCGAATACAATTCTTTATGTACCTCAGGGCGTGTGCATAGACACATACGGAAGGGAGCGATGTTATTCTTGCTTTCCTCACTTTTGCGTGTACGCTATGTGGTGGTCTATTCTATGTGCGTTCCTTCACAGGGTGGAAAGTTTCAAAAGACGAAACACATCCTTTTTACCAGAGGGGGTATTACATTTTTTGAAGGAGCAAAATGAAGTATATCCCCCCCCCCCCCTGAACTATACAGGGTTTGGTTAGGGATGCGACGTACAAGGGGGAAATATCATGGTACAAGTGTACGTGCATATGTAGATAAGTACATCCGCCCATACACACATGTATGTGCACATAGCACATGCATAGATATTGTACATACACCTGACCACCTTGTTATGTGCATGCGTATAAGGTGTCATCAGGGAATAAGCAAGGCAACCAGGAGAAGGCATTCGCATTGCATAATATCATATAACAATGTGATGAAGAGAAAAATGAAAAAAAAAAAATAATGAAAGGATTAAGAAGCTTGCGAGGCTGAATTGTTGATGAGTACCAGAAAGGTCGGAATTAGAAAAAAGAGGTACTCACATGTACACGAAATTGAGTATTCTTTTTTTTCCCCCTCCCTGAGATAAGCTACGTGAAATGGAGCTATAGTGGAATTTTTCATCTTTCATAAAATGTTTAAATATGTAGGTATCTGTGTACATATATATGTAGAGCATATTTTCACATTTTTGCGTTTATCCCCTTAGTCAGCTTAACCCTTTTGAGCATAACGGAGCTGTGTCAACTCGCTTAACATACCCAGCTAGGTTCAAGGGCATACTGAGAAAAAAAAAAAAAAAAAAAAAAAAAAGAGGCACAAGGATTAGGATGAGATATAGGCAAGTACGCTACTATTAAAATCTGCTTAGCTGAAGAATTTTTTTTTTTTTTTTCTTTTCACCAATTTGGGAAGTACTTTTTTATATATGTGTATATGCCTTCTGCGCATATACTTAAGTAGGAAGTATATGTATTGGGAAACTATTGGGCCCTTTTTGTGCAAATCAAGAAAGTATTTTTGTCCCCCCCATTTTAATACACGAAATTAGGTTGCGGTGAAACCGCAAGCCACGTATTCCTAGTGTATGTCATTACCAAGTTCCTCCCTGTACAGCTTTGTTCAGCTTTGTACAGTGGCGTTTGAGAGAGAAACAAAATTTCCTTATTTTTTATATAAAATTAGCTAATTTGCTTCTTTTCTTTTTTTTTTTTCCCTTGTAACCCTTCTTTGGGGGAAAGGTATCCAAAAGTTGAAGATCGCAGAAGTGTGGGCATGTAATGTGTAGGGGTGTGCACCGGAATGTTCTTTACTCCACATTTTCCAAGGAAGTAGTACCCTGTAGTCATGTCCTCCTTCTATCGGTCCTATAAGGAGAGAAAAGTGCAAGTGGGGTAAAAACGCACTATTGTGAAGTACTAATTTTTGTGTGTGCATACGTAGAACAACTACGTATTTTCCTGCTCTTACGTAGGCATACCTCATATAGTACTGAGTGAGCACTAGGTCCAGCAGAAAGAGAATAATATTTGTGCATGAAGTCACATATGTAGCTGCTACGAGTTTTTTCGCTCCCTCTCCTGACATTCATAACTGGTGAAGGATTCCCACTTGGCGCTGTCCAAAAGGACACCATCGCCACAAGCTCCAACCATGGACAGCTCATTCGACTACAACCAAATAGATGTGGACGATTTTGATGACTTCTACAATTTCTGTACCTTAAAGGAGAAGGAGAAAAAAAAAAATGGGAAAAGGATCGGGGAAGAGTTTTTCGAGAGGGATGTGAAAAATGAAGAAAACGGGGAAGATGAAGGAGAGTGCGAAGAAAGCACGGATAATTTCTCCGTAGACACCACAACCATGTATAAAGAAGGAAGTAAGAAAAGTAGATCAATTGGAAAAAATAGCAAAGAAATATTACAGACAGGCAAGACTTCGCATGAGAAGAGGATGGATGAAGTGCACACAGAGGAAGAAGATCGCTTGATTGGGAGGAGAATTCTTGATTTGGAACACAGATATGCATATGTAGATGATGATTATCACGATATCGGTGCTGAGATCGAACTTGAGGATGAAAGTTTGGCGGACGAGCGCATTTCTAGTTACGACAAGGATGACCAGTGGAATAACATAGAATACAAAACAAAAAAAAAAAAAAATCAACAGATGGATGGAAAGAACATGGGTTTCAATAATGCACACAGTAGCAATGGCGACAATGTGCACTTTCCCCAGGAGAGAAGCAACTGTGGGGACCACACGTCCAACAGGTATGCTAGTGTATCGAAAGAAGACTACGAAGAGGATAAAGAAAAAATCTACGAAGATTACAATGGTAGGAGGAAGTACCCAAGGGATTGCAGTCAGTACTCGAATAGTAACTGCGACAGTTACAGTTATAGTGTTGACATGACAAGCGTGAGTAAAGGAAATAAAGAAGAACCCAAATATTTTAGATGTCGTTACTGTGAAATGGATTCTGTGGATAGTGTGGTTCAGTGCAACACCTGTGGTCGATGGTTCTGTAATGGATCCTATGGTACATGTGGTAGCCACATCGTCACACATCTGGTGAGGTCAAAGCATAAGGAAATTAAGCTACACAAGAAGAGCCTACTGGGGGAAACCATCTTGGAGTGCTATAACTGTGGGTGCAAAAATGTGTTTTTACTAGGTTTCCTACCTACTCCTGAGGAGGGAGTCGTTGTCATTATATGTAGAGACCCTTGCTTAGCCAGGTGCATTTCACTGAGCGAGAAATGTCAGAAGAGTGGTGAATTGGAACAAGAGCAGGTGAAAAAAAACGCGGATAATTCAACAGGGGAGAAGCAAAAAGATGGAAAGGAAAACCCCGCTAAACTGAACAACCCAACGGGGAGAGACATTAAAGGGGAAAAGAAAAAAGCTCTCCCTTATGATGATTTCAACGCGGAAGAGGAGCTAATTGGCACAGATGAAGATGATGTTGTTAGCACGAAGGAAGACACGGATATGGTGAAGAACAAGGGCTACATAAGCAGCGATGATTTTGGTTACATGAGTGATCAGGAAAAGGGGAGCGAAGGGGGAAAAAACTCCCATGGGGTATTTACGGCGAAGAAGAGTAATCAAAAAGGAAAGGAGAAAAAAATGGAACATGATGTAAATCCGAAGGAGGAAGACTCTGAGGCTGGAAGTAGTTATTGCGCAAGTGTAGGAAACAATTTAAAGGAGCTTATAAAGATGAAGGACTGGGATTTGAATAAATGGCAACCAGTGATAGAAGACAGGTGTCTACTAGAGTGGCTAGTAAATATCCCCACCGCGGAAGAAGCAGAAAGAAAGGGAAAAAGAACCACATCATATAATGTGAATAAGTTAGAAGAGCTATGGAAAAATAAGAAAGATGTATATATAGATGAGTTAGATGGAGAGATATTGAATGATGAACCTGTTAAGGTAGAACTAAGGTATAAAGACGCATACCATTATCAGTCCATCTTCGCACCATTAATTCAATTGGAGGCGGATTATGACAAATCGATAAAGGAGGGTCAGAAGCAAGCAAATGTTACAGTGCGTTGGGATATAGGATTGAATAAAAAAAGATATGCCCATTTCATTTACGTGAAGGAAGAAAGTGAACTAAGGTTAGTAGCAGGAGATGAATTAAAATTATCATATACTTATCCTGACGGAACGATATGGAGTTGCGAAGGACACATTTCTAGAATTCACAACACGGAGGAAATAGCCTTAGAATTAAGAACCTCCAATACGGCTAATGGACCATGGGTAGATAACATAACGACTGGGTACACAGTGGAGTTCGTTTGGAAAAGTACAGCATATGATAGAATGCAGTTAGCGTTAAATGAATTCGCACAAAATTCCTACTCACTCAGTGGGTACTTATATCATAAACTGCTTGGCCACGAAGTATCAGAAGATTCATTAAATTATTACAAGGCAGCATTGACCAATCAGATCCATGGGAAGAGAACTCCACGTATTGCAAATTACTCCGCCCCCAACTTAGCTGCACTTAATCATTCACAAATTGATGCTATAAAGAAAAGCTTAGTATCACCGTTATCCCTAATTCAAGGACCACCAGGTACAGGGAAAACATTAACCTGTGCTACTTTGGTGTATCATTTGTCCAAGACGAAAATGGGAAAAGTGTTAGTGACTGCTCCTAGTAACGTTGCTGTGGATCAGCTGTCAGTAAGAATACACAAGACTGGACTAAAGGTAGTACGACTGTGTGCCAAAAGTAGAGAATACGTACCGAGCATTGCAGATTATTTGTACTTGCATAATCAGATGAAATTGATAAAATCAGATATTGGAGAGGAATTGAATAAATTACTTGAACTGAAGGAGGAAGTAGGAGAATTATCACAGAAGGATGAAAGGAGATTAAAAAAGTTAATTTTTTTCGCAGAATATAAAATATTGGTAGAGGCAGATGTAATATGTACTACCTGTGTTGGTGCCATGGACAAACGATTGAAACGTTTTCGATTTAGTCAAGTGTTAGTTGATGAAGCAACTCAATCAACAGAACCGGAATGTCTAGTACCACTTGTTACCGGAGCTAAACAAATTGTACTAGTTGGAGATCACTGTCAGTTAGGTCCCATAATAGTTTGTAAGAAGGCAGCAAATGCAGGGTTGGGAAAGAGTCTATTCGAAAGATTAGTTATGTTGGGTATTACCCCTTTCAGGTTAGAGGTTCAGTACCGTATGCATCCTGCTTTAAGTGAGTTTCCATCGTACGTTTTCTATGATGGTTGTCTCCAAAACGGAATCACATTGAAGGAACGAGAATATCCTCTGAAGGACTTCCCATGGCCGAATCCAAAATGCCCTATGTTCTTTTACAATTCCACTGGGTTGGAAGAAATGTCGGCCTCCGGGACGAGCTACTTAAACAGAGCAGAAGCGTCCAACATGGAGAAGCTTGTCAGAACTCTCATCAATTGTGGGCTGAAGCCAAGCCAAATTGGGGTGATAACACCGTATGAGGGACAGAGAGCTTACATAACTTCCCTTTTTCAGAAGAACATTTCTTACCAACATTCCACAGAGATAGAAGTGGCATCTGTGGATGCATTCCAAGGAAGGGAAAAGGATTTCATCCTTCTCTCTTGTGTTCGATCGAACAAGAAATTAGGAATTGGTTTTTTAAATGACCCAAGGAGGTTAAACGTAGCATTGACGAGGGCCAAGTATGGGTTGATCATATGTGGTAATGCCAAGGTGCTGTCCAGGCATCACGTAATGATAAAAAAATTACATAACTCGAATGAGACCATCACGAATGTGAACTCCGTCTGGATTAATCTCCTCAGTCAGTTTAAGAAGAAGGATCTAATTGTCGAGGGTTGTTTATCGAATTTGAAGCCTATGAACATTCATATCCCGACCCCGACAAAGCAGCCCTCGAGGTACATCAACTTCAGTTATTTCCTATCTAGCGAAAGACCCTTCCGTGGGGGCGTGTTCTCAGAAAGAAGCAGGAGCAGGAGCAGGAGCAGAAGCGTTGGAAGTGATAAAAGTGGTAAAACAGGTAGAAGTGAAGGAAGCCACGCTGGTAGTGATGACTGTAAGACCCAAAGTAGCAGTTCTTTCATACACATGAATATGTCAAACCTTAGCTACTGCAGTGATGAGGTGGTGCTGAACAAGGACATCCTCAGTTACATGCATCAAAGGCAAGGTGGTGGAATCAAACAGATGGGAAAATCCTACATAAATAATTTAAGTCAGGGTTCCCAGTTCAATGACTATTCTTCTGTAAATAAAAATTATCAAAGTGATAACTTCTCGAATTATGAGGCTGAGTCTTCCATTTCAGTTAGCACGAACAAATATGCTAACCAAAATTTGATGTGCTACAATAGAGGCAGTTTGAGTGAGGAACGAAAGAATCATGTAGCTAGCCATTTTTCGAATTCCCATTTTAGAGAAAACTACGATGGCGGCTTCATGAGGAAGTCTGATATGTTTGCTTACCCGTTCTACTACGGAAGTAAGAGAGATCCCTCCAGTTTACACAACGGACAGGGTGGATACAGATCGCACACTGGGAAAAACGCGTATACATCGCATAATCCGCGTAAGCCGCGCAGTAATGGCGGCCACCATGGTTACGTGAAACAGAACCTCGGCAATACAACAGAACGAAGAGCATATCGAAATAGAAATGTATGAAAACACATTTTCACATAATAATCAGTTTGTGTGAGGGTAGACGTATTCTTTATAGGCCAGATGGGGGACTACAATTTGGAAGCCCATATGATGGACGTTTTTTTTTTTTTTTTTTATTTATATTTTCGTCATTTTCTCATGAAGAAGGAATGCGCGCTCTTCTTCCCTGATCTGCCTATCGAAGCATGGGAATGACAATCGTAACCGGACAGAAGGGGAGACCATATTGTTGGAGGATGACATAACGAGAAAATAACCACACACATGAGTGAACTTGTTTAGGTGCATGCCAACTCGGACGAATCGCACCTATTTATGTGTCTAATATAACCGTATGAAAGAGGGGAATATATCCCACATGTACAAAATCGGTTTAAAGCGAATCAGACAAAGCGAAGCCACAGTGGAAAAGCAACTCCCTGTCGCTGGAACACTTATCCCAACAAGTTGCGCAAAAAAAAAAAAAAAAAGGAACCGCGGGGAAAAAGTAGGCAGACAAATGGAAAGAGTGATATATTCTCTGTCCATTGAATCCCTTTTGGAATCTTTGATGTTTCGAAAACCGCGTAATTATCTTACAGAGGAAAAATCCAAATTGAGGTGATGCAAATTTCGGGGTGACCAACTGTAAAGCAAGACCCCCCCTTTCAGGCGTCGGATTTAACTTTCAAACGGAGGAGCTACGTACTCATGGATTTTGTACCGAACTATGGGACTTACACACGAGGTGAAGGTACACATAATTTTACAAAAATTTAGAGGACGAAGATTCAAGAGGAAATATCAAGAAGCTCCTTTACGAAATAATTTCTTGGTGTGCTCAACCTGTGGAGGAACATTACTTGAAAAAGTTGGAACAATTTTACGGCCAAGGAACGCCTTTGTATTTTTAAAAAGGCCCACCAACATGTATCCTTTTTTGCAGCTACTTTTGCCCATCTAACGAGTGCACATATATACATACGTTTGTGTGGAAGGTGTTAACCGCGCAAACTCTACCAAGGAAGGGATTACACACTTGTGGATAACCTACACCGTATGCACACATCATGAACCTTGGCACTTCCACCCCTTTTGTAATTTTCCGTTGGAACATTGACCAAAGGAGATCACCATCATCGTTAATGTGTGTCGTAAATTTTTTTTTTTTTTTACCCCCCCCAGCATGCTGTCTGTGCATGTGGAGAAGCGGTGTTTCAATATTTATGTACGCTTTGCACACACACTTTCTGTAATGTACAAGATAAAGTGCATCTGTAGTTACCTCCTTGGATGGAAGTTCTCCTTCCTATAGCACATACATCGCTCGTCCTTTATTACAATTCCGTGTTAACAATTCAACTGTACGAGATGCGTGCGATAGGAACGAATGATGTTGCATGCACGTGCAGGGTAAAACTGCAAAATGTTAACTCCAAATGAAGAGGGGAAAAAAAAAAAAATTAAAAAAATGAATGTACACAATAGGTAGCATGTGAAAAATGTATCCGTTGTATAAAAGAGGATAATGTGAAGGACCAAGATTACCTCGGCATGTGCGATATACCTTTGATGTTGTTTTTTTTCCATTTTATATCTGTAAATTGTTGAAGCTCCTCATCAAATTACGCTGCCTGTTTTCCTACCTTGCTACTTTACCACTTTGCTACTTTACCACTTTGCGACTGAGTACCCACTTGTAACCTTCGCTGTCTTCCCACATTTACTTAAGGGTCAACAAATTGTGTGCCTGTGGTTGGAAAATTTTCCCAGCCGCTAAAATGTGTGTCATTTTGAAGGAAGGCACTGAGTAAGGCTGAAGCCTATTTTTGGGGACTTCAAAATGGGACAAAAAAAAATAAAAAAATAAAAAATACAGAGCGCTAGTATCATTTTCACTGTAAACGGATAGGAAAATCCTCCATGATTAAAAGTAAGCATAAGATAAGGAAACGAATTGGGGGGAGTCCCACACGGGTTGGACACACTTGTACATGAGCTGTGTGTACTTTGGCGTGTGCAGCTGCTCAGAGAGGGGACCCCACCAATATGCCAACCCGAAAGAGTACAAATATTCCGTCAGAGCAGCCTTCTCCCCCACCCATTTTCCAAAGTTAGCGAGAAATTAAAGAAACAGTTCCTAACCTTTGAGGAGGGGAAAGACCTCGTCACGAGCACCCTCAAAACAGGAAGAGGACTTGAAATCTTGAACAAGACAATAAGCGAAAAAAATTTGCTACGAAATGCATTTCGTAAAATAAAAATTATTAACAAAATAGAAGATGAAAAAAAACGAAGCGTCTGCAAAGGGATATGTATCATACAAAGGGAAAATAAATCCCCCATTGCAAAAGCGCTTAACGAATTTTATCGAGAGATTAAAACGAATGCACATTTTAAGCGTAATAAAGTGAGAGTTAAATTTTTTATAGCCTTTAAAAAGATATATGGGCTTTTCAAAATTGAGACAGCGTGCAAAATGTACGTGCGGAAATTATTAAAGGGATTTTTGGTCAAACGATGTATTGATTGTCCTAGTAGGAGCAAAAGGGAAGGAAATAAATTATTGTCCTGCGTAGGAGGAGACCACTTCCTGCAATATATTACCAGTTGTGACACCTCCAAGGCTTATACATACATTAAACATACGCACGACATTCTTAAGAAAAAAATTCCCTTCAAATGCACACATGGTAAGAACGACCTAGGTGCTATTTCGCCAAGGCATATTCACATTGTAGAAGATAAGGCCGTCACAAAGGACTCTCCTTCAAATGTCTACACCCTTATCCCCCTGACACCGTACTATTACCAAAATTTACCCTCCATAAAGCTGTCTCGTGATTGAAGGTTCTTTTCTTTTTTTCTTTTTCCTTTTGTTCTCACGCGTGTGTGTACATGTATGTAGGTAACCAACACCGAGTCTGTTCATGTATATCTTCCAAATGAGGAACCTCCTCTCAAAAAAACAGTTAATACATATGTAAAACCTGGCAATGGGAGAATTTATCAAACAGGACAAATTTTACCCTTTTTCCGTTGAACTTCTTCTTTTGTGCTTATTTGTTCCCATTTAGACAAGCGAATGTACCCTTCGCAATCAACAGCAATGTTTAGGCAATCACTTGCCCACAGTAAGTAGCGGGTACGCAGATTTGATAGTACCCTCACCCTGTAGTACTGCCCAATCGTCGGTCGTCCAATTTGAACCATCTTAATGATCACACGGGGGGAGCGAAAGGGAAATGAGTAAAGAAAATGGAACATGGGGATATCCTTCCGAAACGGTAGGGAAATCACCCCCACCCCCCATACAAGTTCACCTAGGCACACACACACTAACACATGCAGTCATGTCATGGTAGAAATGAAAATGTCAAATGATGATGTTCTCATTATCTTGGGGGGAGGAGGGAGGGGGAACCCAAAAGGTGTGTGAAGTAATTACAGAATAGTGGTTATGCATTTTTTTTTCTTGTCACTAGAGTCTGTGCTTTGAAAATTGAACTCTCCTAGAATGATAAATGAGCGAAGTGGGGTGAGGTGACATGATAATTGAAGCTTGTGTTTTCTTGCGAGAGGGCGAATAATCTAGTAGTGCGTACTTATGCATATGGAAGGCTTCTTCTTGACTTGGCCTGTAAATAGATAGACATTCCCCGTGGACATATATAAACCAGAACAAAGGCTTACCTTATTCAATTCCCCCCTCCCTCATCCCCTCCTTAATAGATTCCAAAAGGGGGTTAAATCCCTTGTCCGGATCCTCCTAAAAAATTTTGTCTTCAATTTGTATTACTCTTTGGACAAAATTAAAGAGAACGATGGCATAAGGAGGGATGACAGTAGAAATTCAAAAATGAATAGCAGAAGGAAGTTGGACAAGTCCAAGAAGAATATTGAGAAGTGCATTGATCTGTGTTTGGTAGTGTTGAAAACGTTAGAGGGGGATCAATGCTTTTTTTCTCAGTATGTACTGGAGAACTACTCTTCAATTAAGTTAAGTCATAACGATAAAAGGAGGGAGGGGGAGAAGAAAAAAAACAACAACAAGTTTGATGATGCCCTTTTGATATACCACTCGTATAGAAATTCACAGCCGTCCATATGGAAAAATGAAGGCAAGGGTGAGAATAACGGAATATGCCTAAATGTAGATGATACCGGAAAGCACAGTGTGTTCATAGGAGATAAGGAAGTCAGCTCTTATGTTAAAAAAATTGTAACGATAGACTCGTACATAAACAAACATAAGATGTACTCCAAAAGGGAATTCATTGATGAACTAAATAATTTCTTAAATGAGTTCTATTTGAAGAAGGGACCCTCAAATGATAACCGTGCCAGGTTCGATGTGGCCCAAGAGGGAGAAGAAAAGGAGGAAGTAAAAGGGGAAGAAAAAAACATAATCGATGACGACTGCGTAACGAATAATTTATTCTCAGAGTACTTTAACAGCTGCAGAAGGAACAACAAACTGGTGAATACGCTAATAAAAGAGGTGAATTTACAGAGTTTACGAAGTTTCCATCGTGTCTTATACAAAAATATTAATTTTATCAGAATGTTTAACGCGCGAAATGATACCAAACATGAAATGGATGCCCTGCAGCTGTCTACTCTTTTTGAGCTTTGAATTCTTATTTTAGCTCAGCAGCTGTGCGGTCATGAGCAGTGAAAATGGGGGAAAGGTGTCCTTCAATTTGTTGTTGCTCCATTGGCTTTCCCATTTTTACGTACCCACGAGCACAGCACGTGCGTCCAAAAATTACTTGTTGATGTTTTTTCTTAGCGATTACGTCAATTTTTTAAGGTGGTCATCTGAGTGTTGTTTATGTCTCGTCCCCTTCTCCACTTCCTTCCCAGGCATCCTCATTTTTATTTAAACTTTGCCTCATTTTTCTTCTTATTTTTCGTTGCACTTCCGCACAATTTCTAAACGAGCAGAAGACAACTACAAGTCCATTGTGATCAGCATTTTTATCCCCCATTAAGCACATATAGCGGTTTACATATTTTTGTAGGAAGGCATTTTCTTTTTTTCCTTTTCTACGAACAAACCCTATAATTAGCAGAATGCATGAACGTTCAGGCAAAAAATCAACATTGTCGGATTATGAGCTCCAGCTAGCCAAAGCGGAAATGGTTTGTACAGTCTAAATGGCTATTTCTTTTTTTTTTTTTTTTTTTTTTTATTCTGTTCATACTACAATTGGCTACTTTAATTATACACGTGTTTACAATTTTCACCTTTTAGATGATGAACAAACTGGAAAAGTTGGAAATTGAGTCTTATGGAGAATTAGTAAAATGGGGCATTTTGGGGTAGGCGCAAAATGTTGACAAAAAAAAAAAAGGGGGAAAGCACGAAAAATAAAAAAAAGCAAACAGGGAAAGAAACACACACAAAAACAAAAGTAAATAACCTAGTAATACCACCAGGCGGAAAGCAACGCATTACACATTTATGTGGAAAAAATTTTTTACCACTTTTTTTTCACCACAGAAAAAAGCTAAATGTGGATGTTCACTGGAAAATCATCAAAGAAATGTAGAGCGTGATTTCATTGCAGAGTTTTCCAAAATGGGGAGAGTCACCAAAAGAAAATGGAGGTCTTTCTTCATGGCGAAATAAAGATGAACATCTGGGACGGATGCATTATCGATGAAGCCCCGATGTACATCAGGGTTTATATGAATTTTTTTTTTTTTTTTAACCACACGTTATTTTCTGTATATATCTGCACACCATTATACACCAACGTAAGCTCACTTAAAGAGAGTAATTTTTCCAGGCTTCTCCTGCATCAATTGAATGGCCAGTTTTTTCCCCACGATACGTTCCAACTCGTAAGTATGATATTTTGTATAATAACAAATGGAGGAGGAATTTGAGGAAGGGACTAAATTTTTAATCATTTCATAGTACATAAAAGGAAATTTGGGGGGAGAAAAAAAAATGACGTGGTTGGCCCCCCTAAAAGTACATCTCTCATAAAAAAACAATCGACCAGTAACCAGTAGGATGTTTATTCTTCCAAGTTTAAAAAGCTTTTGAATTTTTCCAATTTTTTTTTCATTCGTATATTCGTTCACCCCTTTAAAAGAAATTTCTTTTTTTTTTAAAATTTCGTATATGCGAAGGTATTCAATGTACGTTGGTAAAAAAATGAGGAGCTGCTTAATATTTGTGAGTATGTCAATTACATTTGTGGCGAAAAACTCTATGATGTTTTCCTCTATTTGGAGAATATGCGGGCATTCAATTTTTCTGAAATATTGATTTGTGTGAAAGTGGTTTCTTACACTTAGCAAGATTGTTTTGCAGAGGTGATTTGAATCATCTACGTTGAGGATCTTTCCATTACCGCCATCAATCTGTCGCCCATGTTTCTCATCGGCCAAGTGCCTATTTCCCCCTCCCTCCTGGTCTCCACCCTTCATGAACAGTTTCAAGAATCCCCTGTAATTAGTGGCCGCCTGAATTAGGGAAATGAATGTTGTATCCAAAATGCTGGAGGTGATTATGGTTTGTCTGTAGTTCTTCATGTACCCGTTTATGACATACTTGGGGATTCGATTTATGTTGGCACTTCCCCATCTGAGCAAAGGTTTGTTCACAAAATTTAGGACATTTTTTAACGTTAAAATGTTTTGCATTAAAATGATATCTGCTTGATCGATGATTAAAATTTCTATCGAAGAGAGAAAATCGTATTCGTAAAGTTTTTTTTTTTTTTTTTCATTTTTTCTTTTATTCCGATTGCCTTGCTTGGTTCGACTGCTCCTTTTTCCTCTCTGTGTTGTATCCTTTTCTTCGTGTCCCCATCCGTCTTGGTCCGAGGAGTCATCACTTTCCACCCCGTTTTTTTCCTCAGCCTCTCCATGGCTCTCCTTAATAATAACTTCTAATCCAAGAGGCGAGGTTATTAAAATGTCGCTCTCATAAAATGGACTGTACAATTGTATTTTCTTCTCATCGTCCAGTAGCTTAATTCCTAGTCTGAAACAGTCGTCGTTGTTTCCTCTGTACAAATTAATATAATCAATAGGTTTTCTTTTCTTTATGAAGACGTCTCTGATGCCTTTTTTCTCTTCAGAAGTTACATCATATTCGTCAATAAATCTATTTTTATTTTTCACCTCTGTGGGTGTTAACATGTGCATGATTAAGTCGGTGTACTCTTTTGCAATGTGTCTGAATCCACAGAGGATTAAAATTTTTGGTCTTGCAAAACTTTCATCACAGAGATCTTCCTTCAACTGCACGTTGTCTTTTTCCACTTGTTGTTTCTTTTCCAATTTTTCTATTTTTTTTTTTATATACTTTTTTCTCTTCCTCTTTTTTTTTAAGTGCGTCAGCACGTGGATGGTATTTAGGAGTCTAATGAAATGGCTGTTAAGTATATTTTGGTTTGAATACAGGATATCTACGTACGAGTTGATGTAGTGGAAGTAGCTTTTCAGTTCATCGTGATGCATGAGGTGCAGAACATTTAACTTTTTTTCTTTGTCTTTCTCTAGTCGACCGCTCGTCTTTTCATCGTCCAGGGGGGAGGCATAGGGACATTCTTCGATGATATGGTTGTCTCCTTCATTATCATAATTTTCACCAGTTTCCTGAGCTCCCAATTGATTGAAGTCATTGGTGTAGTATTCCATCAGGTATCTGTAAACGTTCCTGTTGAAATACGCTAGGGGGGGTTCAAAGGCGGAGAGGTAATTCTGCGCCCCTTGGACTATGGGTTCGTACACGTTGTAGGGGTTATCCTTATGTAAGAAGCACTTTGGGATCGTGTCTAGGATATTCAGGAGGTAATACGATACGTGGTTTTTCTCCCTATAGCTGGAGAAAAAATGCGGTTTCACTTGGACATCGCGGAAGAGTTCTCCCTCCGGATCGACGTGATTGTCTGTGTTATTGTCGGCGTCATTGTTGTGGTGGTTCTCTGTCTGACTGTCGGTGTGATCGTTAGTATGCTCCCCGGTATGGCGCTCACCTTTGGAGCCACTAAAAATGTTCGTTTCCAGGAAGAGGTTAGACGTAACGTAGGCCTCCTCGATAGTTTCGTTTTTCCTGGCTCGCTCGGCGCCATCCGTTTTCCCCATTTTGCTTACTTTTTTTGCGCAAAATTTTTGCAAAAATTTCTCGTCCACGTTTTGGCAAAAGGTGAAGAAGTAGTCCATTTTATTTTCTTGCAACTTGTACGATTCGTTCACATAATTCTCGAAAATGCATTTAGCTTTATATGTATAGCAGTAATTGGGGTGTGGCTGAATTCCTTCCGAAGCTTCTTCGCTGTGTGCTTCGTTCCTTTTCAAGGAGCACTCATCCGTTGGTCTCCTTCCCTCAGTTGTTATGTGTTTACATTGATGACTCTCCCATTTGAAGGAGCTCTGTCTTCCGATATGTTGTCTCCTCTGATTTTTTACACTTGTTATTAGAAAAGACATGTACAAGTCGTCTACATTTTTTGTAACATTTATTTTGGACTCTCTGTTCTGAGGATTTGAGATGCCTTTTTTCGAGTCCTCCTTGTTTGGGGAGTTTCCTCGGTTTTCTTCTTCATTTGATGTGATCCCTTCAGAAGTACCTGCTAAAGTGGGTCGCCCATCTAAACGTTTTTTCTTAACGTGCTTATTGGTATCTCCATTGGTTCCTCTTTCCTGTTGTTCCTTCTTTTTTAAAATTTGCAAAAAAGTTGTATGGGCTGATTTATTTTTCCTTTCTTCTCCATCTTCTTTTCCTTTTCCGTTTTTTCGAGTCGGTTCTTCAAGTTCCTTTAATTTTTTATATTCCTCAAGTATCAAGTGGTTAATTTGTTTTCCATTCTCATCTCCTTTTTTGTTTTCATCTACACCTGGTTCTTCACTCTTTTTAACTTTAAACGAACTGAGTTGTTTCAATTTTTTTTTTTTTTCCTTTTTTACATACTCCAGTTCGTACAGCTCGTTCAGCGAGGTGATTTTCCTCTTCCCTCGCCGGTTTCGTTTCCCCATTTGTTTGTTAATCAGGAAAAGGAGGCGCGCTCCGTGGATACAGTTACCGATGCAAGGGAATAGAAGAAGGAGACTGTTTTCCTATTATTGTTGGAAACGCCACGTGGTATGCATGTAGTACCATCTGGTAGGTTTAACCTTTGGGGGCGTTTCTGCCGTGGTGATTTCGATCACATGATGTTGGTTACTGGGAAATGTTACGACTCTCGATGACTACAGAACGACTTGTAGAAATTTTGCAGAACGGGCAAAAAGGAGTAACAGAAAAAAAATATATAAATAAAAAAATAAGCAAAGGAATAGCAAAAAGTGGAGAAGGAAAAAAAATAACAAGACCTTTTAACATAATGCCGCGCGAAATGCGAACAAAACGGAACAGAAACACGACATGACCAGGTCGTTTGCATCCCGGTTTTTAGCCTTTTTTTTTTTTTTTTTTTTTTTTTTTTTGCCCACTTCGCAAATATGCGTCGGCAGAATGGGGCAAATATTTCCAACGGAGGAGAAAGCGATATAATTCACCGGTTTCGTGGGGGAAGGGGGCAATAAAAAACCCTTACCGTTCGCGCGTAGATTGCATTTAGCGGGTTGCAAACTTCTGGAGGTGCTCCCGTTGGTAGTTTTACTACCCAAGGGAGAATGATCCACATTGCCCCTTTGAAACACCCTGATGCTGATGATGCCGCGCAGCCGAGGGGATAATCGGAAAAAGGAAAAATTAAAGTAACGACGAAAAATTAAGCAAGCGCAAGAAGTGGGGGCTATATATCTCCGTAGAGGCTAGAGCCCAGACGGAGAGAGTGAACCAGTGTTGAGTCAAAATTATGAAATGGGCACTGCACCCCCTGGTGGTTGGCCTGATAAGTGTGCCCCTTACAGAAACATTCAAGGGATGCCTTCCTTCCTTCTCCAACTTGTGTGGTGATTTTCGCCCAATTGACCGGCACGTGGCATGGGCATCACCATTTGGTCGAAAGGATGGAGCAAAAATATGGAGTAGTGGACACCCAAAGAGGAAATACAAATATAGCTATGCGTACGTAAATAGGGGCAAGGATCACATGCCCGGGGGGCATAGGACAATAGGAGCGAAAGTTACAAAAAGAACAACATTGGGAGCTTTGCAAAAGGGGAACGTGGAGAACAGCGCAAAATGTATCACCCGGGGGGAAAGTTCTTCCATCGAGGAAAACCACATTTGCAATGTGCCGAATCGTGATCGCGAAAATGGTGAAGAAGAATCGGAGGAAGTCTACTTCGTTAGCACCCCGGTGTACTACGCAAATGACAAGCCACACATCGGGCATGCATACTGCAACGTTCTGAGTGACATCATATGTCGTTTCGCTAAATGGGAATACACAGAGGGAAGACGTAAAAGGGTTATTCTCTTTTCAGGAATGGATGAGCACGGGTTAAAAATTGAAAGAAAATCTAAGAAACTGAAAATTCCTAGCATGGAGTATATCAACAATATGAGTAGCTATTACCAAATGATGAATGATAAATTACATGTACATGTGAATATATTTTATAGGACAACTAGCCAATTTCACAAAAGCTTTGTACAACAGGTTTGGAAATATTTAACACAGAATGGCTACATATATAAGGGAACTTATAGAGGGTATTACGACGTAAACGAAGAAAAGTATTTAAACGAATTTGAATTAAAACAGAAGGAAAAAAACGACCCCAATATTCTATATATTGAAGAAGAAAATAGCTACTTTTTTAACATTTTAAAATTTAAAAAATTTTTAACTGATTTTTATCAACGTAGTGACGAGCTTATCTATCCATCCTACCTGCAGAAGGAGATGCTCCATTTTGTCAATCACGAGCTGAAAGATGTGTGCATAAGTAGGTACAACACGCAATGGGGAATTAAAATTCCTGGTGAAGAAAAAGGGACCATCTACGTCTGGTTCGATGCGCTTCTGTCGTATGTATCTTCAGTATTGTACATGGTGAAGAAGAGGCAACTACGTAAGGGAAATGACTCCCCTGTCATTCATTTGCCACGGGGTAGTGACACATTCTACCAGGAAGAATCTAATGAGTCTCCACGTTCTCCCCCCTCGCACGAAGTGGAGACGGACGAACTTACTTGTTCCTATGAAGATATCTTAAGCATAGTGGGTTTGGAGAATTCCCAGCAGGAGAGGGATTCCCACATGAATAATCAGGCCTTCCCATCTGATGTGACACCCCCTCCAGATGGTACCCTTTCCAGGCTCTTCCAAAAGGCATGGAATCCTCATGTACAGGTAATAGGAAAGGATATCCTGAAATTTCATGGGGTGCTTTACATCTGTTTGTTGCAAAGTCTTAATTTAAAATTGCCACAAAAAATAATATGCCACGGATTGATAAAAAGCGAAAATGTTAAAATGTCCAAAAGTATAGGAAATGTGATAAGCCCATTTGATATAGTGGAAAAATATGATCCAGATATTGTTAGACTATACTTCTTTGGCTGTGCCAATATTTTTGAAGACAAAAATTTTAAGAAAGAACATCTTGAGTCCTTCCAACTTTTTGTGCGAAATAATGTAGGCAATTTATTGTACCGAGTTATGTCTCTCTGTATGGATAATAATTATAAGCATATATATAAAGATGGACAAGCCAATTTTTTAGACTCGCCCATTTTCAGGCAATCTTCAGAAATGAAGCAGAAGTTACTAATCCTAATTCATAATAAGGATTTTGCTCTATTTTTGGAAAATCTAATGGCGCTGATAAAACAGGTGAATAAATTCTTCGTTCATCAGGAACCATGGAAATGTACAAATGATTCTGTCCGTTTTAATCAAATAATTTATGAGACCCTCGAGGGCATAAAATTTTTTTCCGTTTTTTTGTATCCAATTATGCCGCAAATTTGTTCTTCCATTTTGTACAACATCGGCTTGGACGCCTCCCCTTCGAGCGGATATTCTCTAGCCATGTTGACGGAGCCAACGCGCGAGTTTGCCCTGCGCGATTTGATTAAAATTGTGTGAAGGGTAACATTTAAAATGGAGCGCCACTCGTATGGCATGTCCCTCAATTCTTAACCCCTGTATATTGTGCTAATGGGAACCATTTCATGTCGATCCCCCCCCCCCCCTTATTAAGCTCCAATGCGAGGCCTGTTTCTGGAGAGATACAAGTGGCGGGGGACGCCCGAGTGGTATAGGTAGGGGAATTTTTTCGTGTAGGGTCGTGTGGCCCATCTGTTTTTGCCAGAGCTATTTTTCCTAAACCACGGGTGCTTCTTCGAGAACCATTTTTTGAATTTCAATTTGCATCCATGCTTTCGCATGTACTGTTCATATTCCAGTGAAGATTCTTTAATGCCATAATTAAAAGTTTTCATGACGGGTCTATCGTATGGAGCCTCAATTTCTCTTTCTTCAAAACTTTCAGGTAGCTTCCTCTTTAAAATAATTCTCCGATAAAACCACGTTCTGTCTGTCTTTAACGAATCATGAAAAAGTAGTAACTCATCAATGAAGTTAACATCCACATTGCATGACTGAGCTAGGTACTTTTTGCTCTCTTCGTGAAATATTTTGTAATCATCCGAATCCAACTCGTAGGGTAAAAATGAATTCATAACTTCGTACTGCTTCTTTAACTTCTCCAATTGTGGATTCATTTTTTTTTTATATTTATATGCCAAGCCAAAGACGTTGAAATAGTCACACAGGTCTTTTAAAAATGATTGAAATTTTCGATACGTAAATATTCCTTCATACTTCATCAGGCATTTTATGTAGTATTCAAAAAATTCCTTTTCCTTTTTTTCGTTTTTATCACTACTTTGGGAGCTATCCCCTATGTTTGTTTTTTTTTTAAATATATCTATAAAATGTTGGAATATCCCACTTTCTCCCTTTGCTCCTCCACTATTGCCGCTTGTCTTTCCCAGATGGTTTGGAGATATGCTCCTTCCGTAGTCGGTTAACTTTATTTTCGCATTTTTTAAACTTTCCTGGTTGAATGACTGTCCAATTCTATTCAATAGTGACGTCCCCCCTTGTCTCCTCTCCACTTTTAGGAAGTGGTAAATTCGTGCTTTGGGTAAGAGGGCCCTCTGCATTGTGGAGCGTTTTATCTTAGGGGGGGGGAAGCCACGACAATATTATGTAGATTGCCCACCTTCAGGTTTGCCTAAATGCACATGCACCTGAAGGTAGGTATTTCCACACCAACCACTCACCAGTGGGGTGCATCTCACTTTGTTTGTGGTAACAACGGATAGGGGTAGGTTCTCTAATGGGATACCTATAGAGAATTATCTCTATCTGCTTCGTTCTACCTGTTCTTGTGCCCCCCTTTTGCGTGCTAGGCGAAGGAGCCCCAATGTAAGGATACCCTTAAAGGCTGTAACTCCCCTGTTGGCGCCTAGCACATGGGGTACTGTTATATACCGCCCGTGCAATTTTGCAAGTTGTTGCCATGTTGAAAATGGGAATGTTACCAGGAGGTACTTGAACATAAAAATGTTGTTCTTGCGCACGGGGAGAGCTCAATACGACAGGGGGAATGTTTGAAAAAAAAGTTCAAGTGTGTGCAGTTTTTTGGGGAAAACAAACCCTACTTGCACAAAACATACGCAAACGTAGGAATGACAAAAAAAAAAAAAAAAAAAAAAAAAAAGAATAGGTAAATGAATACGTTAGCACAGACTGCGGGTTAGAGGAACTCGCAAAACACGGAAAGGAAATAAATAAATCAGAAGCATGTGAAACAAACTCTTACATTTAGCACAGAAGCGTTTCGCAGAAGAGGCAATTTTTTTAACTAGCCAAAATTACAGAAAAAAAAAAATAAATAAAATTAAAAAATTAAAAAAATATATGAACTGTTCAGGCAAATATTGTTTTACATTACTGAGAAGAAGGGGAACCAAAAAAAATGAGCAGGGCAGGGGAAGGGTGCAAACTCATATAGGTATATTGTTCTTGACGTAGTAAAAAAAACAACTAAATATTAAATACTCTGGAATTAATTTAAAGGTATGCAAGGAAAATCCCCTGTACACATTCGAAAATTTTGCGATAAGTTTTTCTGGTTTTTTCACATTCGAATTTTTATTATGCATTAATGTTTGGGGAAATTTCTTTTCATATATGACGTGGTACTGGTACTTCCTCCGTATGGTTTCCAGGGGATACGTGGCGACTTGTGATATGTATCCGGTGAGTACACCCAGGAAAATGTAGGACAAGACATTTGGCGTTTTTTTAAACAATCTTTGATAGTCTTCACTTATGTTTCTATCAGCATATTGTTCTCCCCCCTGCTTGGAATAGTCATCTTTTTCGTGAGAATTGCATTCGATAAAGTACTTGGTAAAAATTTCATTCAGCTTTATTGAGATGAGCAAATAGGGGATAAAGTTTACTAGACACAAGCTGTACCCAGCGTACAGGTGTTTAATTTCTGCAGTGTGTGTAGAGGGGGAAATATATTGGGGGAATGAACTGAACATGCATAGACGACCATAGTGTGGTCAGGTGTGCAGACGCACCATGTGCATAAGCATACATATATATATAGGAACACGTATGGATGCGGGGTATATACAGAACGCGGGTTATATAAACACGCAGAGGCGTCTTGTGTGTTCGTCCCTGCGTAGGTAATTCTTTTCCGCGTTGCTCTTACTTTTTTTTAGAATCAAATCGTATATGAAAAGTATAATACCCCTGCTACTTAGCTTCTTATTCTTAACTGTTTCATGGTTTAGTGCCATGCAATTATGAATCGTGTCTAGCGGATATGCAATTAGAGCTGCCAAGCAACTGGAGGTATACAAAAGGAAGAAGGTTGTTAGGTAATTCTTTTTGCTGTTTTCGATAGCTAGGTTGTACTTGATCTTATCGTGAAAGAGTAGTCTGAAAAAACTGAAGGAGAGGAAGTTCCATACACTTGCATGATAGCCCCACCAGAAGGATGTCAGGCCTTGGTTGGCGTATATACCTTGGGTGCGTGGAAGGGAGTGAAAGGTAAGTAGAGGTGTGTAGGCGTGTTGTATGCATGTAAGGAAACACGTCAGGGAAGGACACGAAGAAGTATACAACCGGTATAGGCATGTATAGAAGCGCGAGGGTTGAAGATATATCTTTTTCCATTCGTACTTCGCGCAGCCCGACATACCTCTTACTATATTTGAGTACGTAAAGGAGGAATTGAGCAAAACGTTTCTGAAAAAAAAAGGTTGTGTTTGTCTAATGATTACAATTCGCTCCAAGGGAGAAACGAGAAGCTTAGAAATGAGATTTGATCCTCCATGGGTTAAAAATGTCGTTATGAATAACTCCCTATATTTAATTTTTTTTTTTTTTTTTAAATAATAATTTTCCATATCAAAAGAAAAAAAAAAAAAAAAAAATGGAAAAGGCGAATAAACTACTCTGTTATAAAAATGGGGTACCAATTAGCAGAGAAATATTTCTTTTTTTCAATGGAGAAGAGGAACTGGAAAAGGAGCGTGACTCTAATCTTTGTTCGCAAAGAGAGGTGTAATACTTTATTCATTTTTTGCCTAGTAATTT
Source organism: Plasmodium knowlesi strain H (assembly GCF_000006355.2). Lineage (NCBI taxonomy): Eukaryota > Apicomplexa > Aconoidasida > Haemosporida > Plasmodiidae > Plasmodium > Plasmodium knowlesi. The sequence continues at coordinate 198,360 of NC_011909.2, read as the reverse complement.
TTTTTTTTTTTTTTTTTTTTATTTTTTTTTCCATCTTTTTCTTCCCTTTTCGGCATGACGTTTGAAGGAAGTTGCCCATTTTTCTGTTCAACTATTTGGTTAGGAAATTTATAGGTAAAGGGCAAAAACGGAGACCTGTGTATTTAGGGGCACACGAATAGCACTCGCTTCCATGTGTTGAGCGTTGCAATTGTCTGTACATTTTTTTGTAAAGTGTGGGAGTACCTTCACCTACGTAAGCGTATAAGTTATCTCTGCTTTGAGGCGTTTCCTCTTTATTGCTTTTTTCTGGGGGAGGTCCTCAACCGTTTGTACGAGTCCGTAAAAACATTTGCATGCGCGCATGGAAGCTCCTGCTTTGAATCTGTGGTAAGGTACCTTGGGCATTTCCGTCATATTTTGGCGTACATTTTTGTGTACTTTTCTTGCGTACATTTTTTGCGTACATTTTTTGCGCACATTTTTTACGTACATTTTTTACGTACATTTTTTACTTACATTTCTTGCGCACATGTGCCATTTCCCTGGCGCGACTTAATAGGTGCGCGCGGAGACATCCTTCCCTTGACTGGCCCACCCATACCCTCTCTGGATCGCTACGCCGGCGAGACACTCGAGCTAGGGGATCAGAGATAGCAGATCAGCCGGCTGCGACCCCTGAATTGTCGAATCCTTGCCCCCCTCTCCACACCTCCCCAACTGTCTGTACCCACGGATGGAAGGCGAAGTGACGTACAAGCGGAAGAGACCTTACCAAAATGAGCTATCCGAGAAAAACAGTCTGAACAAGAAAATCGTATTTTTTCATATGGTCTACCTGACGTTTCTCTTTATGGCATGCTTTGTAGGAGGTTAGGAAGTCTCGCCAAGGGAGGGAGAAAATCTATAGAGGGGTTGCCACATGGATACTCACTGCCATCCTATGAATTTACTACCTGTGTACACGTACCCCTATTTTTTTGGTTCCCCATTCATACGATCGATACTTTCCCAACCCATCAGAACCCACCCACCCCCTTTTCCCATAACCTCCACAGGAGTGCTTCTAGGCTTCTGGACCACTTCATACACTCCCGAGATAAAAATAATTGAAGACCATATGAACACGTTTCAATTTCGGTACATAAATAATAAAATAATAATTGGAGGAAAATTAAACATAAAAATAAGCGTTACTAATAATACGACACTGTCTTATAGCCTTTCTGCGGAGAGTGTAAAATACTTTTACTATCCGGTGGGAGCGAATCACAGCTGTCTCTTATACAACGGAGGTATTGAGAAGGAGTGAATTTGTGTCCATTGACCCTGCATGTGATAAATCTACCTTACTTATTATATCTGTGAGGGTCGTTAATAAAAGTGTATTTATGGAGGGTTCCTTTTCTGTGAACTGCAGGCCTGGGGGAAAGCTCAGCTAATCAGACACCCCTCTCACGGAAGAGTGAAATAAGCGTGCCGCGGAACAAGGACGAAAAAACCTTCCCCACGAAGTTATCCGTAAGGCGTACCAAAAAAAAAAAAAAAAAAAAAAAAAAAAAAATGACACAAAAATGTAGTTAGCAATGTGTGCTACGCGATAATGTGAGTCAACATATAGTAATGTCCATCGCGCATCATCCCACGTTTTTTCCCCCCCCCTCTCCCATACAGGTCAAAGTAAAATATTCGATACTCACCCCCTCTATCGTTATCCACACTGTGCCTTTACACCTGGGTTACGAACTGTCAAAAGAGCATAAACAAGAAGTACAGCCATTATATAACGACTGCAAGAGGTTCAATAGGCTGTACTTTTCTATTAGACTTGATGATCTATACATATCGAACGAGTTTAGGAAGGTATATAACGAGAAAAAGTATGAATTAATATTTTCCTGTAAATGTTCCATTGATGCAAATGTGGATGCCTTCTTCAATTCTACGCCTCTTTACAAGGTTGCCATTTTGGGCAACTTAGCAAATGAACCTAGTTTACTGGGATAACCTAAAACATTTTTTTACACCAGTTCGTCACCTGTCTTCATAAATTAATCCTTTTAATGTTTTGTCTGATGTGGTTCATCGGTGAGGAGTTGTCATGATCATCATGGAATGACTTAATTTGGTGATTGTCCTGTTTGTGCATTCCACATTTCAATTTTTTTTTTTTTTTTTTTTTTTTTTTTTTTTTTTTTTTTTGTCCTTTTTCAATTATTACTTAATAACTTCTTTCCATTTCTGTTGATTCGTTTGTAAATTATATACTCTTTATTTTAAGGAAAGTCTCTTTCTGGTGTACGTACCACTGCACAAGGGGGGGGGGTCGCACCGGGGGAGCGGTGTGCACTTTTCATCCCCCTATATTTTGAAAATGCAAATATTTGAGTCTCTTCTCGCAGTCGAGGGTGCACAATACGTCGTCCAGGAATAAAATGTAGGGAAGGACACACCTGCAAAATATGTCCCTCTTGACCATCTCGAAGGGTCTGGAAAGTGGGAGAGGAAGGGTATCCGTTGGCAGAATTGATTCGGATATAGGAGGAGGTGTATGCAAAGGGGCAGAATAGTGGAAAAAAAAAAAAAAAAAAAAAAAAAAAAAAAAAAAAATTGGAAGACACAAAAAATAGACCCTTTGTTAATAATATCCGAACGAACCTGATAATAAAGAGGATGCACATCACAACTGATGTCGCCAGGGTGATATTCATCTTTAGGCCGGGGAGGAAGTTTCCAATCAAACTCCAGTATATTACATTTATTAAGAACAACCAAATGATATACAGGTACCAAAGAGACTTTAACCGATGCATGATGAGGAAGTAGAAGACTGGCGCAAAGAAAATTAGCTCCGCTAGGGAAAACATACTACATCTGGGCGGGTAGAAAGAGTGATGGGGAAAGAAACAAGAAAAAAGAATGTTAACAGATCAGGTAAGGAAATATGAACCATTGTCGAGGCGTAAATTTGAATTGTGATGAGGGGTAAATTTGAATTGTGATGAGGGGTAAATTTGAATTGTGATGAGGGGTAAATTTGAATTGTGATGAGGGGTAAATTTGAATTGTGATGAGGGGTAAATTTGAATTGTGATGAGGGGTAAATTTGAATTGTGATGAGGGGTAAATTTGAATTGTGATGAGGGGTAAATTTGAATTGTGATGAGGGGTAAATTTGAATTGTGATGAGGCGCAAATATGAAGTGTTCCCCATTCACCCACTTCGGGCCTCACCTGTATGTTTTTTGAAGCTCCAACAGGATAGCGCCATCCAGCCTCCAGAAATTCTTCTGCACGAGAAGTACCGTCCACAGGTAGTCGAGGGCGGATAACATAAGGCTGTCAGGGGGGAGGGGTCGATGCGTGAGTGAGCAAACACACCGGGATGTACCACCGCAGGTGTCTACCCGTATGTGTATGAATATCTGTACGAACATGTGTACGAATATGCATATACGGGAACGTGTACCCTTCGGGGTGCTTCTACCCACCCATGGGGGGAAGTTCATTCTAGTTACATAAAAAGGGACAGGAGGAAAAAGCGCATTTTAATTTTGAAAATATTCTTCGGGTTCACTGATCTTGTTTTGATAATCGGCCAAAATATGAGAGCGAAAACGATGGGGATCAGTAGAAATCTAACGGCGAAAATGGATGAGAAGCTAGCCATGCGGAACTTCGAAATGGCATTCGCAGGAAGGAGGATAGTGAAAAAAAAAAAAAAAAGAAGTAAATGAACAAGCGAAGAAATAAAATAAACGAGTCTACACATGGTAATACACTTACATACTCAGTTGCGCATTTTCCATGGGCACCACGGCGCGAAGGGCGCATCGACACGCTTACCAGATTGTAGGATCCGCTGAGCTGGAGGGGTGCGACTCGTACAAAAACGGAAGAAAGGTGGAAAGTGAGGATAAGCAAAATGTGTGGGATGTAATTCTCCACATGGTAAACCAAATCGAAGGAATTTGACCAAAGCAGGTAATATCGTTCGACCTTCTGGTCTAGGAAAGCCAAGAGATGATCTCTCCTTGGAGAAATTCCTTGTCGGAAATATCCCACCTGAACAACAGAGTTGATTTTTTCTATATATTTTAAGAACCATTTAATTTTTTGGATGAAAACATAGAAGAGACAAGATAAATTTAAGAAAATTATTTTTTCATCCGATAGCAAGCTCCAGTCATGATGATATGTTTGTGATGTTGAAAATTTTCCTTCCGACTTTTTCTTTTTTTTCTTTGCGTCTTCGCTGGAGGAATGTACACTTGTTTGTTCCTTACCACCGTTGTCTTGCCTGCGCATGTACATATACATACTCATGTAGTTACTTTGAGCATTCGGAGTAGCTTTCATTTTATCGTTCACGTAAGAATTTAAATTTATGTGCATTTGTGTGTCGATATCCTTTATGTTCCCAGGAAGGGGAACTCCATTAGTATTATTTTCCCATTCGTTGTCATCCAACTTTGGGTTTACACAGTCTGAGTTATCATGGTTGCATATTTGATGCTCCATTTTTTTCTTCCTTTTGGTGAAGAAGAATTCAAACCCATGCTCCTTCTGTTGTTGGAATTTGTTTTTCATCCTTTTCCCCTGCATATCGTTTTTAGGCTTCTTATTATATCTGTTCACATCGACGTGTGTGCTTCTCCTACCTGTAGTGTTCTGCTTTTCTTTTCTAAAATCCTTATTATTGTGGTGGGGAGGAATTGCTCTGGGGTTTTCATGTTTTCCTCCCCTGTGTGTATCACATTTGGACTCAAAAAATGTTTCACCATGGACATTATTTTTGTTTCTAAATTTGTAACTTTTTTTTTCTCTGTTAGTATTTTCGGTGATGCTCAGCAGATTGTCAACTGGGGTTTCTATTTGGAGTCTGTCTATCTTAGTATGGGAAGTTTGCACAAAATGGCCCCTTCCTTTCTCGGGATCTTTCTTAAACAGGATAGAATTATTATTTAGAGAATTCCTTTTCTCACTGCTTCTTTTTTTCTTTTCCTTTTTTGGGAAACCGTTTAGTTGATATTGTGGAGTGCAGTTCAGTAGACCATCATTTTTTCCATTGCTCCTTCGTGTACTTTTTTCTCGCTTCACTGTTTCTGCTTTTTTCTGTGTATCCCTATTTTTGTTATAACGTTGGGAGGCATTTTCGTCTCTGGAGGTTGCCTTTTGTTCAGGTTTGTCTCTCCTTGTTTTTTCTCTCGCTTTCGATATGTCTGATTTTCCATTTTGGTTAATGTTAGCTTCCTCCACATATTTCAAGGGAATACGATCTATACGTAAGTTTCGTTCTCTGTGATTGTTACTTTGTTTTCCTTTTTCTACTTCCTCACTGATCGTGTTTTTTTTTTTTTTTTTTTTTTTATTTGTTTTAGATGGCCATTTTCGTGGTTGGGGCGGATCTGCACGGGAATTGTTGGAGTCCTCCTCATAAGGCCTAGTTCCCCAGTGCAGCTTAATCATCTCCATCAAGAATAGAAAGTTATTTTTATTTTGATTAGAATGAAATTTGCCAATCTGTTTTCTCTTCCTCTCAATAGCAGAAATAATTAAGTACAATTTTTTATGATAAAAAACTTTTAGACAATAGTAGGGAGGGTAAGTGGAAAATAGTTTTTGGTTCCTCAGAGTGAAGAATTTATTTGCCAATCTGCTAGCCACGATTTGTGCACTGTGCATATCCTTTTCATTTTTAATATGAAAATTTGGAATGTTACAACAGAAGATTTTCCACTTTGTGTGAATGTAGTTGTTTAAGTCCAGGAGCACATCGGCTAGCTTCACAAAACAAACTTGCTGGTATTCATTTATGTAGGGGAACATTAAAATCATATTTCTTGGGTTAGCTATAGAATTAGAAAGGGCTTTAGAAAAGTAGTACAAATAACGGTAATAAATCATACTAAAAAAGACGGCAGTCAAGAGGAAGAGGAAAATGTAAATATCGACGGTGGTGGAGTTTATGGATACGTTTATTACTAGGATGGTAAGAATGAGAAAGGTATCTAGAATGAACAATGTTCTTAGATGGTATCTAGTGAAGTAGAACATAAGACATATAGGGAAAAACACCATGTTGTTAAAACAACCATTGAGTTCAAGAAGCAGAAATGGCAACACACACGAGATGAAGAGTAGGAGAGCGAATGTCAGATCTGATAAGATACATCGGTCCAATATTTTTTGTATCGAAAAGATAATCAAACTTATTATGAAAAGACCTCCTTCTAGATTTGTCGCTAGGTTTCCTTTGCTTTTTTCTTTGGAGAATCCGCCTAGGAGGAAGAGCGAAATGTTCAGAAGGCACAATCCGGCCGTTGTGTCCTGCGAGTCCAGCACAAACACATGCTTCAAGTCCTCCCTGTTGACGAACGTCGTCCTTGGGGAGGAAGGGGGAGGAGATTCACACGTGAAGAGATGATATCCGATAGGGAATGTACCAAGCAGTTGTGCTATAGGCGGGACATTCAGGCGTATCGAATGTGGCACACCATGTGTGTGTCCTCCACTTTTTTAAGTATTCAACAGGGAGTTACCCATACAAAGGCCACTTCCCTTGAGCATCCACTTTTTTACGTTTAAATAGGGAATCAAAACCCTGTCTGAGAAACTCAGCCGTGCTAAAGCACTATGCGCTTTCTTCCCTCAGTGGATACCTTGTCTTAATGTCCTTTTCCACCCGGAAGGACATCCGCCTGGTGCTCGCTAAGTAGGAATAATGCTCCTTCGTGAAATATTTGAGCATTTTCGAAAATGGGAAAAAAAAAAGGGACCAAATGGTAAAAGCTCTCTGGGGAATATACTACAGTTGGACAGTCATACAACACTGGTTGTTGTTATAGGAACGTGGATTTCTCACATCCAGTAAGGAACAATGCCAAGTGTAAGCAGTTTGCTTTCCAGCCTGACGTTGTTCACTTTGGGGAAGTAGCTCACAAATGGGGGGATGTCACCACATAACCGGGTAGCTACCTGTCTGCTGCTACCATATACAATGGTTACAGGTATTTTTTTCTCGTTCAAAAGGGTGATGATTTCGCACTTTTGGAAAATAGAAAAATGGGAAAGTGTATACTGGGAATTCCGTATCCATGTGCACACGCGAATATTAGGGTTTGACTTAACATTTCAGAACGATTGATGATAAACTTTGTTTTCCTTTTTCTTACAAAATTGTACGCCCGTTAACAACACCACAGTATGGTGCAGCATCGCTAAAAGGTATGACATGACCAGAAATTAATTTATGTGTGAATTTGGACATGAGGGGTGCATATGTCCCCACAGCAGAAGGGCACCATAGGGGCAATTATTTTTCCATTTCCATGGTGGGACAATACCTAAGGTACATATGCATTTGTGAAACGCGAATACATTTGGCACACATGGGGGAGTTATCATTTTTAGCAACTACAGTATATATATCCTTTTTTCTCAGTGCCAGTTGTGGAAAACTATACCACAGCGTGCGCAAGCAGGGGTTATGATAGGGGTTAATATGAAAGGGCTACGCGGGGATGTGCACATTCAAATTTAAGAACGTCTGCGGAGTGAATTCAGTTCATCATACCTACTCCTTTGCTGTGCACACATGGGAAAGAGAACTACAGATAAATCCAAAAGGTCTTTTCAGAAAAAGTGGCATAGAAAAGTGCTACTTTGGAGCGCAAAAAAAAAAAAAAAAAAAAGAAGGAAAAATATTAACTGTTCATATTATTTCGCAAAATGGCTAAAAAAAAAAAAAAAAAAAATAACCATTTTGTGTGCAAAGGTGCAGTGCCAAGGCGAGCATATCTCAAGGTATGTAAACAAATGCACAAAAAGGAAAAATGAGTTTCAGATAATATTATCGTATATTTTACTTAAACGCGTTTGAGTTCTCTCTGTGTGACATGCATGTGGATATTCTTCCTATATTCTTTTTGGTATATACCGAGTTTGGTGTTGGTCAGCTCGGACCCCCCACAAGGTACAAGCTGCAGGAATAAAATTACACGCGGGAGAGACTTCCCTTTTATAAAGAAGACTGGTGTACTCCGTTACCAGAAGGCTGCTTTCGAACCTCTTTGGCTGTACCCTTTGAGAACGCTGGCTCATATTTCATCATTTTTACATATTCCCCCAACGGAATGCGTTATAAATAGCAACGCGAGATAAACTGCGAAAAAGTTGCCCTTTTGCCATACCGAACAAAATTAAAAAAAAAAAAAAAAGAAGAAACCCCTTGCACACAATAAGAAATAAATTGATTAAGCTTATAGGTGAATATTTTATTTTGCTACTTAACCCGAGGCAAAAATATTTTTGTGCCGTTCGGATAGAACGCGGTGCGTGTACATATGTGTAAACGAAAAAAAAAAAAAAAAAAAAAGAAAAAAATTATGAGCGAATTTTATTACGCAAAAAATTAAACAAAGCGGAGGAATGGTTAACTTGGAAAAATTTCCCATTACACGCTTTTCCCCCGTTTGGCATATTTGCCACAATGCTGTGAATGGCTGTTTTGCCATTTTCGAGACGCACGAATATACGAACGAATGAACGTATGAATGCTTGAATTTGAAAATTTTCGCGCACGGAAAGGAAATTTACCTTTATTTTTGCCTGTACACTGCGAAACGCGCAATCGTGCTTCCTTCCGATGAATTGGGATTCATCGTGTGCGTAAAATAATCAAGCGGAGATGTTATGCGAATAGGTATCATTTATTTGGTGTATACCGTCTATGCACGCAGGAGGTGGTTTACATGCTCTGCATTTGTGTGCCTATACATATATAAAGCATACGCAGTAAGTGCATGCGCCAAATTTTTTCTTCGAAAAAATCGGCTTTGTCGAATTAATTTTTTAACTTTTATATCCATTCATTGAGAGGGCGCAAATTCTTTGTGAATTTTAAAAACAACAGAGTGGAAAGGAACAAACGAAAGCGACGAAAAGGGAGAAAAAGTAAGTTATGTTCCAATAGCAGAATAGTGTCAAAAAGGAGATATGCAAAATTGCGAACTGCCGTGCTATTCCACGCAAACTCTTCTTTTTCCTTCCCTGCACAAAGAGAAACATGTCGACCGTTGATGAGTTGAAGTTCATATGGAATTTTTTATTTTCGGATATAACGTCAGAAAAAAAAGAAGAAGAAATAGAAGAAGAGAAAAAATACGAAGAGAACATTATTTTGTTGAAAAAATTAATGAGAACGGAAAACATAAAGTTTGAACAAAAGTACAACGCTTCCAACATTTTGGAAAAATTAAAAGAGGTGAAAGATGTTAAGTATGAAGATATTTTAAATCAATATGGAAACAATTTTTTAAATTTTTTAAAGCAATCTTTTGAAAATGTTGCGGAAGAAATTCAAATAAATGACAAAATCAAGTACAGGAGGAATGAGCTAATAAAACAGGATTTGAATAATAAGCTACAAAGTGTTAATGCTAACTATAATTTGGAGTATATTAATCTGAACAAATGTTTAGGAACGGAAGATTTTGAAAATCAGCTGAATGTAAGCTTAAAATTTAACTCCCTAAAGGATATTTTAAGTAAACTGTTAATAGAAATGAAGGAGTACGAAAATCAGTATAACAATTTAACAGAAATGGATAAATTTTTAGATGTCAAAATTTATGAACTTGAAAATTATTTGAACAAGACCGCGCAAGAGAATTCTTGAAAAAGAACGATGGAGAAAGAAGTTAGCAAGTACATCAACACACACAGAGCAGTTACACAGCTGGGGAGAAATAAAATACAATTGTAGTATTTGTATAATAGCACTATGCCAATGTGTACAGATGTGAGGGACGAATCGGGCGAAGTTTTTTCTGTTCATTTACCTATGCCGGTGGAAGCAAGCCATATTGTGCCCCAATGCACAAAAAATTGTGGCAGGATGGTCAATAAGGAAAATTTGTTATTCGATATATAGCACATATGTTGATGTTACCGAATGGATCATATTAAAACAAAAAATTTTCCTTCCATCCGATTGATTTAACCATTAGCATTATTTTTGAGAAAGCTCTTGTGGGTTTACTGGAAAGTAATTTGATTTGTTATTTTGTTTCATTTGTACTATTCCCGTCACTTGGTTCTGCTGTTACGATGCCGTTATATTGCCATTATAATACCATTATTTCCTCTTTTTTTGTGTGTGTGCTTATTAAGGAGCTACTTAATATTTAAGGCTAATGGGGTGGGAATAATATATCAACGAAACAGACTTCTATAATTTTTTATGTGCAAATTTGTTTGGTTTATTATTTTTTTTTTTTTTTGTAAAATTATCACATTTTCGAAAAGTTAAAAAGGACAATGATTGTTATCATAAGGGAAACATCGAATTTTTTTTTTTTTTCTTTTTATTAACAATATGGGATTTGTATAATGGAAAAAGTAAGCAAATATATTGGAGTCCTACAATTGAAATTTTGTTGAGAAAAATGATTTCAGTTTATATACGTATGCAACACAAGAAAAGAAAGCATTTGTACCTGAGTACGTGCATATATGTGTCCGCTGTGTGCGTCGTTACGCTTTCCCGTGAAACGCGTTAAAATGTTACTATGTATTTATGCAAATTTGAAAAATATCAAAACATTCAGGGAGTTATTAAAAAGCAGTAACAGAATGGGATTATGTGGTCGTCGTTCATGTGGCATTATATATATGTTTATATACGTATATCTAGTACACTTTTATGATGAGCAGTTTGTGGCTACACTATTCTATCGTACCTTTTTTAATCATATTTTTTTTGCTTTAAAAATGTAGAGGAAGCAAATTTATTGAGGCGTCTAACACAGCATAGATTATGTGAATATACGATTATGTGGTGTATTGCGGGCTTGGGAAAAAATGCAACTCGAAAAGTGGAGTGATACTATTTTTTACGACCTGCTAAGTGGGAAAATCAAGTAAAACGATACAGATCGAACGTAAAGGGAAAGATCACTGCATTTTATTTTATGAAACTGTGGAGAAGTTTACGCCTGCTTGTAGTTTTTATCTATTACAGAGCATATATCCTCGAAAAGGCAGAAGTGATTAAAAAAAAAAAAAAAAAATGGGTATAGCATAAGTTGAATATTCGAAATGGCTATTCCACCAAAATGGCTGTTTTGGCTTTGTTTTACTTTAGGCAGTTTTTTTTTTTTTTTTTTTTTTTTTTTTTTACCTGAACGGTTCAGAATTATACGCCAAGATATGCAAAGTAATATGGGAAAGGCGAAAAGGTGTAAAATAGCAAAAATGGAATGAATGGCAAAGGTGCACATATATGTATATTTGTAATTCTGTCTGTATGCGTGAACATACAAATGTGTGTTGATTTAAGGAATGGAAGTTAGACATAAAATTTTTAATTTTTCCTTTTTGGAATAATTTGTACTTGAAACTGTTGTCGAGCATTTTACCATTTGTGCTTTACACATGTTTGTCATTTTGCACTTAGCCAAATAGTGCTTAAGAAGTGATATATTAAAAAAGAACGAGAGGAATTTATTTTAATACTCATTTTTGCAACGCTCAAGGAAATTTTTCGATAAAAATTTTCGATAAAATGTTTCGAGAAGAAACTGTCTCAACGATGGTGAATTATGCAACTATACTATTAAATTAAATTTGTCAATCATGCAGAACTCCGGTGCGTCATGTCAAAAGATGTTGTCACTTTTTATTTTTATCAAACGTGATGACTGTGTGGAATTTTCGCATGTACAAAAGGGTTGACAAAGGAGTTCAGCACTATGGCGCTTTGGCGGACTTATATGCATGGTCGTATGATTGTATACCAATACGAATGGGGCAAAACTGTGGAAAGGGTGAGGGATCACGCCGACTTAAATTCTTAGCATTTTTTTTTTTTTTACAGCTCAATTGGAAGATACCATATTTTATCAGCTGAACGGATCGAATTATTAACAGTTACGGCTGCTGTGCTCTTTTACAATTTGGAAAGAGTATTAAAATTTATATTCTGTCACAGTAAAGTGGGTACTCCTCCCCCCTCTTGTGTATATGGGTGTTTATGTATTGGGGGGAACTACCATGTATGAATGTATATACGTACACGGGTAATGAGGAATTGCTAACATGTTTTAGAGAGGATTCACGCGCTCTGATTGTTGGGGTCGTGACAAAGAATGGTACATTTGGCTGTATTATAAGTTTGGATAATAGGGGCTATATTCCTGTGTAGAAAGAGGGGGAATTTTCATCGAAGACCGATTAATTGAATGATTGTTTATGCACGCGGTGTGGAACAGGGCACGTGGATGCTAAGCTGTTCGAGAAAAAGCAGAGGAAACCATAAACACACTTATGGACATATTCAGTTTGCCAATATATAAGCGTCAAACTAAGAGGGGCTACGTAAAAGTTGTACCTATATATATTGAAAGAAACAACCTTAAGGTCTTGCACATATGGGCATGAGTACACGTTGAGCCCCTTGCCCTTCACCTTATATGCATTTTCGTATTGGAAGCTTTCCGAAGAACATGTATAAGAGTTAGCTACTTTGTAAGGCGATTTTAAAGTGGGAATTCCAGCAGGGAGTTAGTAAATCAGTTGTGCTCATACGTTTATATGTATATATATGTATGTTCCAATGCCAAGAGGATTAAAAAAAAAAAAAAAAGGAAAAAATCACAAGAAGGAAGGTGTAAAATAATCCAAACACAATTATATTCTGTTCCTTAGGCGTATAGGTATATACATGACTTGCCCATACCACGCACCAGCTAATTTTTATAAACAAAGTGAGAATCCAACGGAAGAAGAAATGCCAAGTGATTGGTGGATCACCCCTGTGTAATATTACCTCTGCGAAGGTTATAAGGGTAAATATTTCGCCATTTGTGCACGATCCTTTTGATTTTCCCGAAATGAAGTTGCCTTTCGGACGAGTGATAAATGGGGGGGGTTAAGGTGCTCCCCCCCGAAAAAAAAAAAAAAAAAAAAGCGAAAGAAGTCAATGGAAAAATAAAAATTTACATTGTGTAGTGCATGTATATATGTAGAAACATGCATATAATTGAATGGGGCATTTTTGTAACCAGCAGTTGGAAATAAGAAAGAAAAAAAGGATTTTGTCATAGGAACGTCGAGTTATTGTGCATACATATATATATATATATATATATATATATATATATATATATATATATATATATATATATATATATGCGTACACGTATTTGCTACTATATTAAGAGCACCAAAAAAAAAAAAAAAAAAAAAAAAAAAAGGGGTACGTGAAGTGTAAATTCCCTAACGCAGCACAGAAATTTGACATCGGTAATAAAGATGGAAAAGCTGCGGCGGGCTAGGTGCGTCCAACGGGCTATCAACGGTGTTAATTATTCGCCAATCCAACCAAGGAAATATAGGAAGAGCCAAATTGGTAAAATGGGGCATATATAACTGGGAAATTTTCCTAAACAAAGAAATTGTTAAAGCGGCAAAAAAATAACACCGCCCCCGAAGGCATATAATTCACACGAAGGAGAGGCTACACGTTCTGGAACGTTCATGTAAGCTCGTCGACCCGTATGCATTTTGTGTACATCGCGAAGAAATGCGAGAAGAGCATATAAGCCCAAATGGTATGCAAAACAAAGTGGATGTATACATGATGAGTAGAGGATAAATTTATGTGCGAAATAAACTGAGCCATATGCGTGCACCTTTCGAAGAGCAATTATCTTATTCCAAGGGAAGTATTGCCATTTCTTTTTATGGAGCACTTAAATTTTTTAAATTATACCAGAGTAGGGGGAAGGAAAAACTACCTAGCAAAAAAAGATAACTTTTTTTTTTTTTTTTTATATATATATATATATGCCATGCCATAACATTTTGCGCTTAGCATTTTTCACTTTTTCTTTCCATTTTTTGCGTCATTCTTTTCCTTTCCATTTGGAAGGAGCATATACGAACAGAAACAGAAGTGACATTTTTAATCCAGCTGCTAGTTTTGCAAGCTTGGTAATTTTTTTTATTTCCCCTTAGTTTACACTTTCGCGTTCGCATTACCATCGCTACTTTTTTTTTTTTTTTCATGCATTGTTTAGCATTTTTTTGGCGATAACATAAATTCGCCTTGTGGAAAAAATAAGAATTAAAGGAAGATAAGCGAAAAGGCAAAAATACGTACCGTACCTTTTGTAGATTTGCACAAGTGTGAGAAAAAAAAAAAAAAATCGGCGGAGGTTTCATCCATGCGTTATTTATTACAGGGACGACGTATTATATATATGGCAATTTATGCTTGGTGAAAATAAAAGATAATTTTTTTTTTTCAAGCCCATTGATTGTGTAGTTCTGGCGACAGGACAAACAAAGAAACATTTGCCCCATCGCGCAGTGCCTGTCCCCATTTTACACCTTTTAGTGGAAAGTTACATAAACAGAGGTGCATGTAGTTGTATAGTAGTTTTTGTGCTGGTGAATGGTGATATTCCATATATAGAATTTTTTTTTTTTTCCTGTCAAAGCCAAACGCACTGCACGAAGAAGCGAAAGAAAAGTATTATCACAGAGAGGATAGACACAGGAGGAAAGAGGAGAATTGCAATCACTTGAAGGAGTGAATTTTCCTTATGAAAGACAACAAAGAGGTTTACCACATGGAGGAAAGCAGGAGGTATGCATCCAGGAGTCGCGAAAGGATGAATGTAGGAGGGAGATACCATCACAAGAATGAACATAACCATGGCGGTTATAGGAAGTCTTCCATAGATAATTACCACAAAAGAAATGAAGCATCTAATGTAGAGAGGGGTCGCAATTATTCGAGGGACAGGAGAGATTACCACCAACATGTGCAGCGCCCTCACCACCGCGAAAACGGGCATGATGCCAATAGGGGCCACAGCCGCAGCCGCACACGAACACGAACACGCAGTCGTAGTCCACATCATCATAAGTTGGCAAGAGACAAATATTACAATAAATCTCCCAAAAGGAATCTTTCGAAGGAGAGAAATAGAAACGGTGCGGTGTATGATGATCGAAATGGAGATCGAAATGGAGATCGAAAGCGCGTTGATAAGTACAAGTACGAGAATGAACGTAGTAGCAAGTGGGACGGCAAAAACGGAGACCACTACGTGCATGATCGTCCAACATATGATCGCCCCATATATGATCGCCCCATATATGATCGTCTTCCACATGAACGCTATGCGAATGATCGCCCCCCACACGAACGTTACCCACATGATCGCCCACCATATGAACGCCCCCCACATGAACGCTATGCGCATGATCGTCCAACATATGATCGCCCCCCGTACGAGCGTCCCCCACACCACCACCACCCAGGTGGGCCATACAGCAACAATACGTACGAGCATCGAGAGGGTCGTGATGAAAGAATGAATATGAGGAGATATTCGCCTGGTGGAGAGAGACAAAGATACATATACGATAATGAATCCAACCGAATGGGAAAGAATATTGGAATGATGAGAAGAGAGAGACCAAGAGAGATGAGGAATTATTTTTATAAAAAAGCAGACCCATGTAAAATTTTCGTAGGAAATATATCTCCCGAAGCCAGAGAAGAAGATGTAAGGAGGAAATTTCTAAAATATGGAGATATTGTAAATATGCAATGGAAAACGAGGTTTGCATTTATAGAGTATGAGAAAACATCCCATGCTGAGATTGCCATAAAGGAAGAGAACGGACAATTATTTTTTGGAGAAGAATTAAATGTACAACCACATCATGCAGGTAACTATTTTAACAATCGAAATGACAATAGAAATTATTATCCCCCCACATACGGAAGGAACTATTCCCCTAATAGAAATGAAATCAGAGAGAAGAAAAATGCCTTAAGAATTGTAATAAGAAATGTGGATGAAAAAGCTAGCTGGCAGGATCTAAAGGACTTTGGAAGGGATATAGGATCCGTAAATTATGCTAATATTTTTCAAGACGAAAATAAAGAAAGGTTTGGTATTATAGAATACTACAATTACGAGAATGTAAAAAAAGCAGTGGAAGTGTTAAACGGTCGAAAATTTAACGGTATTACTGTGGAGGTGATGAAATTTTGTGATTCTCCACTGAACCTGAAATTCAGAAATGGGGGTGAAGATAAGAAGGATGGCAATTCTTATCACCACTATTCTGGTGATAAGGATAGGATATACCATCGAGATGGATACGATGCAGAGAGGGATGGCTACAGGAGAGATCGTTTCTTTGAAAGACCACATGATAGGGATGATCGACGTGATGAGGGACATGATAGGAATAAATTTGGGAGAGACGAAAAGGAGGACGAACAACATGATAAATCCGATAGAGACCATCGAAGGGGAAGCATGAACAGTGATAGGAGAAGGGACGATTCACAAGATAAAGAAAGAGCAGATGGAGTGGGTGGTGGAAATAGAGAAGGCAGAGAAGATGGTAACGATATGGAGAGACAGAGTCAATTAAGTGGGAGAAGAGGGAATAGCAAAGATAAGGAGGATAATTTTGGGGAGGCGGATAGATTGTCAAGGAAAAGCGGTAGTAGTGCCCGCAGCGGCAACAACATGAAAGACAAATATAATAGCGGAGGAAGGGGGGCAACGGATGGTATGAAACAAGGAAGGAACAAGAGAAATGACAGAAGCCAAAGTGCAGATAATGTAGGAGAGGACCAACGAACTTCTATGAAAGGAAAAGACAAGGAAGATGAGTATTCTGTGGATAAGGAAAGAGAAGAGGCAATTAAAAACGACAGAGAGCTGAGCACTCGAGGAGACGACGAAGATGAAAATATGTACAGGAGCGATGAGGAAGGAAGTGTTCTCGGTTCTACCAATGTGAGAGATAAAATCGAACAAAATGCAGATGGTGATTTGAAGGACGGGCAGGCAGAGCGTTATGATAGAAGCCGAAGCAGGAGCAGAAGTGTGAGCGTAAAGGCAAAGTATCAGTCGCGTAAGAGAAACACGAAAGGAAGACGAAAGGGTAGAAGGGGATCTGAAGATTCTTCGTCGAGGAGAGACCTACAAGATAGTTATTACGACAACAATTCGAACAACGAAAAATGGGCAACTTCGAAGAAGGTATGTGTGGACAAGGCAAATTCTACGGAGAGTGGTTCGTAAAGAAGGTGTTGGTGAATAAAAATGGAAATACACTGGTAAAAGGGATATGCTCCTCGTGCATTACAAGTACAAGCACAAGTACAAGCACAAGTACAAGTACAAGTACAAGTACAAGTACAAGTACAAGTACAAGTACAAGTACAAGTACAAGTACAAGTACAAGTACAAGTACAAGCTTTTTTTTTTTTTTTTTTTTTTCCTTTTCAAATCAGTTTCGTGTCATTCTGCTCTGTTAAAATGCAGCCGTAAGGGATTCGTCACCATGACGTTTTTCTTTTTTTTTTTTCTTTTTTTCCACAAAAACAAAAAAAAAAAAAAAAGAAGGAACCTTCTAGCATAGCCCATCGATATACGCTGCATACAAGAAGCAATTATTTCCATTACATCAATGTGGGAGTTTTTTTTCAAAAAAAAATAATTAAACAATAAATGTATATATGTGTATGTGTATGTGTGCGTGTGTGTATGTGTGTGCGTACACCCCAATCTCGCACGTAGGATTTTAGGGGATCCTTCTTTATGTTATTTGTTGCCTCTTTTTTCTGAAGGGGCACGTAAGATCTTTACAACCCCAAACACGCATGCTTATATCATATGCATTATTAATAATGAACTTTTCCAGCGGAGCTCAAGGTCAACTTTTATTAATAATTAAATGGTTAATTTTTTAGAAGCTGCGAATACGAGATTCGTCTAGGGGGGATTGGAACACGTATGTATTTTAGAGCACCAATTGCATGGGGTTACCCTGAACCCTGCAAAGGAAGGAAGAAAATGTGACATCCTTTGCCATTACGGGAGTCGTTAGGACCCTAATATCCTGGAAAAATGCGTTAACCTTGTTTTTTTGTGGTGTTGTAAGAAGGTTTTCGGGCGCCATGCAGATGGGGAGTATTCAACTCTGTTGTGTGAACCTTTTTTTTTTTTTTTTGGAACATGTTATAACTTTATCGGTTGTTGTAGGGGGGGGGAGTTGTTCCTTCCATTTGCGTGGATAACCATAGAGAAGAGGACATTTTTCGTTTAAAGCTATGAGTGAGAACCGCGGGCCACGTGTGGCAGAGGCTTGTGGCATATGACAACATGGCGTTATCTGTTTCACCATTGAAGGGGATTACGTCTTGTTTTTTTTTTTTTTTTTTTTTTTTTTGTCACTTAACTGCTCAGTCAGGTTTGACCGTGTAACGCATGAATGCGACTGACAGAAGAGGCGGCAACACAGTGTGGGGACTACTGACCAAGCGAGGCAACAACATGTGGCGATGTACCTTTTGTGCATATCTACGTGGTGTAATTGGCATAGCTAAAAAAAAAATATAAAAAAGGTAACCGTGAATATTGCTCATTAATATTATATACGCCAGAAGGTACGTTTTAATTTGTACGTTAAAAATAGCGACCGAATTGACAACCCAGTTAACAGTAACTAGTGAACACTTTTTCTCTGCAAAATGAACGAGAGATCTACCCTCGCGTCCTACGTAAAAATAGCATATAACATAACAAAAGAGAAACAACATATCTCTGCCCACGCCCCCCCCAAAAAAAGGCGACTGTTTCGTTAGTTTTTGTGCCATGACGAAACCAACTTTCACCTTTGCTCATGTTTTGTAGTCAGTTGCGCCCGCTCTACTCATGTTGAACATATGGCAAATAAAAATGAACATAACCAACGGTATGACGTGTTCGTAAAACATGCATAAAAAAAACGAGAGAACAGGAAAAATGAAAACATGGAGATTTATCCGCATGCATATCCATTTGAAGAAAAAAAAAAAAAAAAAAAAAAAAATTGGGTTCGCAACCTGATGCGGATTATGTATATCACGTTCGTTCTTTTCCTCCATTTGTATGTTTCTTCCGTTCCCTTTTTTTTCTTCTTTTTTCTGTCCCCATTTTTGTGCTTTACGCAATTTTTTTTTTTTTTTTTTTTTTTTTTTTTTTTTTTAATAGAGAAAAAAGCCATCACATGAATATATTACGTGAACATGCTCGCAGTACATATATGTCAATGTAGAAAGATTTTGTAATGTTATGTTTTACGCATTTTGTCATTTTTTGAAATAGCAGAGAAAAACACGCATGTTTAACTGATTTATGTTTCACTTCGCTTTACTGCGTTCCATTTTTTTTTTTTTTTTTTTTTTCATTGTTACTCATACGTGAGAAATAGTCAATCAATCATACTGAGGGTTTTTCACGCTCCTCGTTGAATTTTACACGTATATGTAATAACTCCTTTGTTCCTTGTCCCCCTTTTGAGTTTTCACCCGAACGTATACGTGCCGCTTATTTTGTGAATACGTTTAGACTTTTTTAAATGCCTCCACTGTATTTTCATTTGAGCGTACTTACGCATTACGGGAGCATATATGCATGTACGCAAGTTTGTGTATAATGCCTTTATGCATATAAAAGAGCGTACAGATTTTCCTGCGCGCATACATTTGCGTGTCCACAGGGTTATACTGAGATGCCGACTTGTGGCGAAGCGAACATACGGCGATACGTCCACACGGGCACACCTCCACACGCATGCACGTATATCTAACTGCAAATTGGAAATAAGACCCCAGCGGATACAACCCCCTCCCCAACGTACTTTCCCTCACCCCCTTTTTTTTTTTTTTTTTTTCGTTTTATCTAATTTTTTTTTGAATGAACAAAATTTTGGAACGTGTACTTCCACGGCAAGAGAAGAATTAAATTGCCCATTTGCTTATTCCCGCGCGGCCACACATATAGCTATTTTTTTTTTTTTTTTTTTTTTTTTTTTTTTTTTTCTTCCAAACTTACTGAAAGGAGGTAAATAAGAATGCCTGTGTGTACATTTCTGCGTATATACATACACATGTGTTTATGTGTTTATATACGTAAAGGACATGTACACATGTAAGTCCATATATATATATATATATATTTTTTCCACGTAACGTACGCACGCAAGTCGAATTTATACCCCTCAGAGAATTGTTTAAAAAGGAAGGAAGCATTATATTTGTGTGTCATTTGGGTTAAGTCTTTTTTTTTTTTTTTTTTTTTTTTTTTTTTTCTTCTGCCACGTGGTCCATCTCCTTGCTGATAATCATCAGTCCAAACTTTGTCGCATGTTTCTTTCTTTTTTTTTTTTTTTTTTTTTGTCCAACGTGCGAGAAGCCTTCATTTGTTACACAAATTAAAGGAAAAACATTGATGTTATTATGAATCAGGTTGATGATTATGAGTACTTTTGTCATAGTTGTGAAGATGTGAAACGAACTAGCGATATCGAAATTATATATGATGGGGAGATAAAGTGTAAAAGCTGCAATCACGTGGGCTTTGTGGAGAAAATTGACGAAGATGACCCCTTGAGTTTTCATTCGATTCATTCCAATAGGGACAGACGAAACGCGAATGAAGAAGGTGGTGTTGCTAGTAACGATTATGCGAACAATTTGAATAGACCTTATGGGAATGATAGTGTTGATGGGAGAGGCTCCGCCGCGGAGGGCAATGCGGATAACCGTGGTAGCAATAGACAGGGAAACCGAAGCAACAACAACCCCTTCTTCGGAACGAGTGAAAATTTTTTTAACGATTTGATGATGTTCAGAAATGTATACCAACATATGTTCAACACGAATTTGAGACCTACCGATACGGATATTCATTTTACCGCCAACTTTGGTGTCCCCGTCGCGGAGGGGGGAATTACAGATAGTGCACCTCGTAATGATGCACAGGGTAGGGTCTTCTTCGGAAGGAATTATATATATAACAATGGCGGCGCCGACAGTGGTAGTGGGGTTGGTGGTTTGGGCGCATTTAGCGGGTTTACCGAAGTTAGTGGCACCGGGGGTAGCACCAACGGTGGGAACGCCGGCGGCGTAAATACCAATGGCGTGAATACGAGCAGCGTAAATGCCAATGGCGTAAATGCGAGTGGCGTAAATGCGAGTGGCGTAAATGTAAACGGTGGAGCCAACAGTGGAACCAACAGGAACGCCAGGAGCCCCAGAATTATCACCAGGGCCATTGACATCACCAACATCCCCCTGAACTCTCCAATCAGGTTAAACTTCCACGACCTAATAGACAACATTTTAACCAACTCCTTCGACAACATTTCCTTAGATCAAGTGTTAACAATTATCATGGAGAGTGATCCATCTAGAAATGGACCCCCACCAGCATCCGAAGCAATTATAAAAAATTTAAAAGTGGAAGTGTTAACCAAAGAGAGGGCAGATGAGTTAGAATCTTGTGCCATATGCAGGGAGGAATATAAGGAAAATGATGAGGTACATAGGATAACAGATAATGAGCGCTGTCGACATGTTTTTCATTGCTCATGTATCATTCCATGGTTGAAGGAAAGAAATTCTTGTCCCACTTGCCGCTTTGAGCTTCCTACAGATGATCAAGAATATAACTCTAAGCGGGAGGAACTTCGGGAAAGGATAAATTCCGAAATATCACGTAACAATACATTTAACAATTCTAACAGTGTTAACGTGGAGAGTACTTCTGTGGGTAACACTGGGGTTAGTGGAAATGGCATCGACGGGGGGAATAACGATGATACAGGGGGTAATAAGGATGACACACTTGGTAATAACGATGGCACACCTGGTAATAACGATGGTACATCGGGGACAGAGGGATCTCCTAATGGTGATGTAGCCTCGTCGACAAATAGACCCCGTGGTACGAGTACGGAGCCAAATACCTCTTCCGCGCAAGTGAGTGGTTCGCAAACACAGCAGACCGGTAGCGCAGGTGCAAGTGCAGAGGAAGGAGGGGGGAGATACATCCCTTTCGTTGAAGAATACGACATCAACCTGGTTGAAGGGTTTGCATCTGCACAGACGCAGAGCATAATACAAAATATTTTTAATACGTTTATACTTGGAAATAGCGAGACGAATAGGGGTAGCGGATTTGTCTCTGCTCCGCATGTGTTTTCGAGAAGTAGCAACAGAAATTCTGATAGTCGAAATGTACATGAGTGGGGTGAGGATGAAACAGGAGGAGGGAGCTCGTCCAACAGGAACGACGCGAACGTGGAGAGTGTGAACGTCGATAGCGCGAACGTCGATAAGGTGGAGAGCGAGAACCGCGCTGAGGAGGCAACCAACACCGGTAGCAGTAATAATAATTCGAGTGGAAACATAAACGATGGAAGCACAAGCGAGAACCGTACAGGACGAAGTGGTACCAACCCATTACGCATAAGGAGCAGGGTGTACGGGCCCGTATCCATCGGATTTAACATCACAGATAACACGTTTGACCCTGCTAGGATGCTTGATGATAATAACGGTTTGAATGTTGACCAAACATATGGCACAAACAACATGGGAGATTCACCATTGGGGGTGATAGAGTCTATGAAGGTTACCGAGACGACCGATCATGAGCCTAGGGCTGGTGCCGACGCGGCAAATCCATTCGACTTGACAGTTGACGGATTTGAGACCCCTGCTTTTATGAATGCTGCACATGCATACATGACGAACAGGGGATCTAGTTCCCACCGACAAGGAGAAGGATTCGTGGATGGTGTATTAAACGAAGAAGGTTTAGATCCATGGAATCCCTTTTGTCAAAGTGTATCGAGAAATAGGGAAAAGAGTTGCAAAGTGGACAAGGAGGACGAACCTTCCACCAGCAACATCACCGATGTGGATGATGGTAATCGAAGGAATGGTGGCACCAGTAATGATAAGAAGAAGGAGGATCATAAGGTAGATTCCACACATATGGATTCATGTGCGAAAAGTGATGATTGTTCCGGCGGTCCCAATGGAAATGGTAAAAGTATCAGTAACCCCGGGGACAAGCAAAGCGGAAGCGTTAGTAGTTCTTCGAAGAAAAACGAGAAGAGGATTTACGAAAAAGTTAGCTCAGCATATAGTAGCGCAAGCAACGGAAACAAAAGTTCGGGGAAATGCAAAGATAGTGATATTGAAAAGGAAAATATGAGAAAGAAATCGAAGAGCAACCAACATGTGGATGGGGCGAACGCGTTCAACCGTTGTAATGGTGTTGAGGAGGGAATTGGGGGGGGTGCATCCAGTTTACGTGGAGTGGGAGAAGGGGTAGCAGAGGAGGTAACAGCAGATGTGGCTGACGTGGCTGACGTGGCTGACGTGGCTGATGTGGCTGATGTGGCTGATGTGGCTGATGTGGCTGATGTGGCTGATGTGGTTGACGGTAGCCACAGTCAGAAAAAAGGGAGCACAGTGAAAAAGTACCTATTTGATAAACTACACTGGCTAAAGGGTTACGATGGCAAGGATAAAAAGAAGAGCGAAAAGGGGAATGACACAAGTGAAGAGGTCTGTTTAGACGAAGACGGGGCGAATGTGGAGAACGGTGGGAACGATGCTAGCGGTGCGAGCGAGGGAAATGGCCCTGAAGGAGGGGGCAACCAAAAATGCAGCCCAGGCGAAATCCACAGGAATTAATGAGCGAAATACAGCGAATTTGCGAAGAAGTAAAACATAGAGTGGGAATGTATGTACCTGAAGGAGGGGACGCATGTTGACGCCGGAAGGATTAATAGAAAGGAGGAAGAAAGCGGTAGTAGTGGTGATAGGAAAGGAGGTGAATTTGAATGCCCATGGCACAAATGAAGATCAGTCCCTATAGAGTAATGCATATTTTTTTTTTTTTTCTTTTATTTTTTTAAATAAAAACTGTCCAAGAGGGGGGAGGGGGCGGAGAGGTCCTCTAATTTGTGCGCTCGGCGTTCGTTGAATTGGCGCTTTGTTGTGTGCTCTTTTCCCCATTTCGCACACTTCACAGAGCATGCCAATTAAGGTTTTTACTAGGCATATATCTACGTATTTGCATGTACCTCTGAACCTCCCCCCTTCCGTGCCCCAGGCCCAGTGCATTAGCGTCTTATATTTTTTTACACAATATATGAGCACTAGCATAGGGTACCCATTTGAAAATTTGTTATTCCCCTACCTATATCCTTTTCCTACCTTTTTATAAAGTTTCAGCTTTTGTTTATATTTTTAAATAATTTTTTTTTTTTTTTTTTTTTTTTTTTTTTTTTTTTTTTTTTTTTTTTTTTCTTTGCCGAAAAGAGCCATATTTAAATATATGACTTCGAAGGGTGGTAGGGAGGAAGGTGGCTTAGTTTAATTTTATTGTGTTGTATAAAAACGTTGTTCTGCCTTTTTTCCATTTTGCCACTTTGTTCTTTAGCCATTTATTCGTATAGTCATTTTTTTTCCACCTCTTCCCCTTTAATATGTTTCAAAGGAACATGTAGAGATGATCATCTGATGCATACAAGAGCGCACAACTGGCACGCCTGCGCTTTCTTTTATTTCATTTTATTTTTTAAGTTTGTTTGAAATTTCCCCCCTCTACTTTTTCACTATTTTTTTATTATTTTTTTTTTTTTAATTGTGCAAATTTTACGCGACATCTCGTGTGCGCAACGAGCGCTTGCATGAGTCTTATTTGTGTGTGTCATCCACCTACCAATGCGCACATGTGTACCAGTCCAATGACATGCGTGCCAGTTCTTCGTTCCTCGTTTTTATAAATTTCCATCCCAATTTTCAAATTAACTTTTAACGAATGAAAATCCGAATAGTTGAAAAAATTGCAATTTTTATTTTCATTTTTTTTTTTTTTTTTTTTTTTGAGGGGGGGATTGTGGTGTGATGTTGTGCGAATCTGCGTTACACCTTGACGGGGCGCGCCCCAGCATAGAAAACTCAATTGGGGTGACGCGTCACACTTTGTTGACCCTGCAATAGGGAGAATTACGAAGAATGCCCCACGTGTAGATGTCTTTTTGAGACAAAAATATAAAGGAGGGGGTTAAAAAAGAATAGCACCATTCTCTTGCGGTCCCTTGGATAGAAAGAACGACTACACTTAAAGGAGCAAAAAAAAAAAAAAAAAAAAAAAAAAAAAAAAAAAAAAAAAAAAAAAAAAAAAAAATTATTCTTGAAAAATTGCGGTTAAATTGGGGCACCCTTCCATTTCATTCAGTTCTTCGAAAACGTCCATTTACCCACCATGGGTAGTTCGATTAGATTAAAAAACTCCTTGCCAAAATTTTCTCATGCAGACCGTTGTAGCACCTCATGGCGAGGGGTTCTTTCTTCACAAATTGGCATTCTACAAATGAACAGTTTGTCCAGGGACGTTAGATGAGACACGTTCAGGTACTACACAGGTTTCGTACACGGGTTACCCCCATTGGTTTATTCCTTGCCCGCTTTCTCATTTTACACCTGTTTTGGTTAACTAATTGTTATTTCCTTTCACATTTTCTCCATTCATTATTGACCTTTTGGGTGGGTAAGTTATAGAATGAGAAAAGCTCGTGCCCCGACATGTCCCTCCTTTAGGTGATGTAGTCAAAAGGGGTAGGTTAGGCCAAGCACACTTTATTTTTCTAACATTTGAAAGGAGCTACGAAGGAACAATTCCTGTATATTTTTCTACCATGTGTTAGCATAGAATGGAGAATAAGTAATTTTGCCATCACGGGTGAGGGTGGTGATGCAGTATGTGCATGCGCCCTGTAGGGGTAAATATATACATGGGGTAGGGGAGGAATAATCAGGCCACACGCTAAAGCGGAACGAAGGTGAAATGTAAAAAAAGGGAATTTTATTTTGACAAAATGAGAGCCAAAAAAAAAAAAAAAAAAAAAAAAAAAAAAAAAAAAAAAAAAAGGAGAAAGGAATTAAAAGGACTGTGCATGGTTGAGGCGATTGCCCGTAGTTGAGTTAAGCCTATTGTGCGCAGTTAAACTGATTGTGTGCCACTTGAATATTCTGCCAAATCGGGGGAAAAGGAGAAACGTATACAGAGGCGAGCGAAATAAGTCTGAAGCCTCTGCTGCGGCGGCGCTAAGCTGAGCAGATATCTACGGGAGAGAAAAAGAAAAAAAAAAAAAAAAAAAAAAAAAAACGAAAATAAATGGAATAAGCTGAACCCAAGTGATAGAGACCAAGGGAAGTGACGAATAATAACAACCAAGATTTGAGGGAACGGTATCTTGGGCCCCTCGACGAACGGGTCGGTACACAGATAATTGAAGAATCAGAGAAAGGGAACAAACCAATGCGCCGCTTATCCTAATAGAAGGAGAACCTTGTGGAGACATGAATGTGCAACCTTCCGGGGAAAGCGAATTTCGAACTTCATATGAGAGATTTCGTTGTCCGATTGGCATTGACACTAAGCTGATCTTATTTGATTCTAGTTCTGCCACCCATGTTCATGAAGCAGGTGCACCACCACCGAACGTGCTACCACCAAGTTCCCACGCCAAACGTGCTAGCCTCCCCTGCATTATGCACACCACTATGAATAAAAAATGAACGAGGATTTAAAGTTAGGATCCATCATATGGCCCAACTTCAAGTCGCCCTTTAGCATCTCATGCTATTGTATGAATGAGGGATGCACCGTTTTATCCGTCGGTAGTTACGAAGGAAGTATTGTTTTGTTTAAGGTTTGGGAGAATGAAAGTAGCGCCCGCGGAGGTGGTAGTTGTGCCATTGGAAGTGCCAGTGCCAGTGTCAATGCCAATGCCAGTGTCAATGCCAGTGTCAGTGTCAATGCCAGTTTTCCCGGTTCGAATGAAACATGTGTGACCCCCGTAGACGGTGTGGGTGCTGCGTTTGAGGCACCAGGTGGAAGTTACAAGGAGGAATTTAAAAAAGTTACGGGGGGAAGGGAAAATCTAAGCTTTGTGGAGAAACATCACGATGGGAATGAAATACCGATAAGTAGTAGTTCTGTGGGGGGAGGAGAATTAGGGGAGGGTGTACATAACGCTAGCGAGGTTAATCTGCATAGAGGAGAGGCAGAAAGGAAGACAGAACAATTAAACGCTGACGGAACGAGTGCATATGTATACAACGGAGGAAAGAGAAATATCAACCGAGGGGAAGAGCCAGAAGTGGAACCCCCGGAAGTGGAGACACCAGAAAATAGAATAAACTTTCTCCCATATTGTATCCTCCTAAACAATAATAACAACACGTGTAGCAACACCATCGTGCAGTTATGCTTTGGACTGTCTTGCTCGTCCCTCATCGAGTGCATATCGAAGGAAATTCTAATTTCTCTGCACTTGGATAACTGCCTATATTTTTGGTCTCTAGATGAAGGGAGATGCTTTAAAGTAGTAAAGGGATTCAACTTCTTTCTGTACAATTTGAGGGTGTTGCCAGATAGACGGTTTATCATTTTGTCTGGAGATAAGAAGGTACTTCTGATGGATTTGTGGGGAAACAAAAATAGAGAAATCATTGCCGACTTGACGATGGATAATTACATGCATGGGAGGGATTATAAAAAAGGAGAAGTAGAATGTGAGAAAGGGGGAATACCAGGTACCGATCCAAATTCCAACAATAGCGATAATAAAGGTTCGAGTAGAAGTAGGAATTACTTCATTGGTGATTCAGGCGACAGGCATCACTCTTCTTCGTGCAGTTCAGGGGAAATGAACGAGAGGATGCTTGTGGATGGAAGGGATGGAGAAGTGGAAGGCAGAGGAACAGAGTCGTGGAGTGAAGTGACTTACGGAAGTGAAGTACCTTACGGAAATTCTCTCGTACATGGGAGCGAAACACCTAGAGGAGGTGCATTAGGTGGAGGTGCATTAAGGGGAGGTGCATTAGGGGGAGGTGCATTAAGGGGAGGTGGAGAAGAGGAAGAATCCATTTTTGTAAAGAAAAGTTATGCAAAACGAAGCAATGCAACCCTTGGTGTGGGTACCTTAAGGCAGAACGTGAGGAGGCAAGGAAATAGCTACGGCAGCGTGGAGGGGGAGAAAATTTCAGGTGAAAATTTAACAAATAAAAAAAAAACGGAAAACAGTAATCCTACAGAGAAGGTAAGAATATGCAGTATCGCAACAGGGTTAGTTCCATACCTTAAGGAGGACAACCAAAGATCACTGATCCAGTGTTTTAAATTATTGAAGAGGAAATTTTACAGCACATATAAGAAGAAGGAAAATTCTAAACAGGTGGTATTACATGATAATGAAGCAGATGTGAGTGGCAATAATTCATCCACATGTGAGAATGAAGAATATGAAACGATGAAACAAGGAGAAGTTAACAAGAAACTAAATAATCTGTTCAGTTGTCCAGTCATTATTGTTGCGTCCTTATCCAATGGAGATATCATATGTTGGGACTTAACAGATTTTTTAACATATTACAAAGGAAAATGTAGATTCGTAATCAGGATAGAAAAAACGGAACTTGATTTATACAACGAAATTGTGAATGAGATTGCAGAGAACTGTATTATGGATGAACTGCTGAAAATAAATGTACACACCTCGCATGATATGAATTTCAAGGCACATGATAGATGTGTCAAGTGCCAAGACGTGTACAAGCAATACAATGGATTATATCTTATAGAAGCAATGTTTATATCTAATCTGAGTCCAGTTGAGAACTGCCTTGAAATTGCTACGAATGGAAATTCCAGTCGTATTGGGGTGATAGATAGCTACGTTATCATTTTGCAAGAAACGAGATTGATAATTTATGAACGCAAGAACTTCTCCTCCATGTTTGTTCCGTTGATGGATTTATTCTGTCCAGATTATCACGAGAATTCTCAGAAGAGGAAACGTCGGAACCCGCAGTGGGTGGGCCTGCAGGTTGTGCGTAGGCCCCTGTTGAAGTTTTCTTCCGGTAGGTTCTACGCTCCCTCCGATGGGCACGGCGGTGTGGCGTCGCTGTTCGGTGTCGCTGTTCGGTGTCTCTGTTCGGCGTGAATAGGCTGCGCGATTGGGTTTGTTGCTTCTTCATCTGCCGACCATTACGGGGCACCCTTTTCGATGTGTTCACCTCTCCGCGTCGACAGGTCTTTTTCCGTCGGTAGTTCCCACCCACCTCACATCACAAACTGCGCACATCACAAACTACACAAAGCATGTTATGCACAGACCATGTTTGTATACACAGACCATGTTTGTATACAGACCATGTTATACACACAGCATGTTTGTGTACATACCAAGTATCATCGCACGTTGCCTCTCCCCCCTCGTAGGTATCTTCAAGAGCAGCGGGCTGAAAACGAAATCCTTCGACGTGATGCAGAAATTGTCTAAGAATGTTTGCGGCTCGATAATTGCGTGGACGACGGAGGGTAACTTTTACAGTTACACATTACCTTTGAAGTTTTCAAGTCTATTCCTGTCCTTCCAGTCAAATATAAAATCCTTCTTCCTGATGAAGGTTTCGAATAAGTACTTGGGATCGAATAAGAGCCCCATACCGATAGTGATATACAAGGAGCGAATATGCAGAAAGAGGAATTTCATGGGAAATGGAGAAGACGAAGGAGATGAAAACAGAGCGAATAATCATAACGAAGGGGGAAGTAATTACAACAACAGTAACGAATTTAGAATAAGAATAAATGAAAGTACGGAAGTGACACCAAGTTATTTAAAAAATAATATTTCAATGGAATCTATAAAATCTAAGACACCTTCAAATGATCATATGATATTTTCTAGGGATACCATTCATGAATACATTAATTTAAACAAAACCAATACCATCTGCAAGGACACCAGAGATAATAAAATGAATTCTATGAAGTATTCCCACTGTAAGGATGATTTATTGTTTCTCTTTATAAGCAGGAAGAACCCCCATAGAGTTATCCTCTTTGAGGCATTACTTAGTGCCTGGTTTAAGACAACCAACTTGGGAAAAATATGGCTTCTGCCAAAGAGGAAGAAAATTATCGAAGAGACAAAGGGTGTGAATTGTGTGAATTGTGTGAATTGTGTAAATTGTGTGAATTGTGTGAATTGTGTAAATGGTACAATTTTTGGTGGAAAAAAAAACGAACCCGTTAAAATGAACCCACAATTCACGAGGGAAGATGATATTGGGGATGCCACTGCGTGGTTGCATATGGAACATGTCCTTCCGCCCAACATACGTAGGTGCAGTGATCTCCTAACAGATTTATTGCACAATAAGGAGGGCTCTGTACAAGGTAAGCACATCGATAAGGGAGGTAGATCCATAGTGGCATACGCAATAGCAGAGAGGAATCAAAATATATATATTTTTTTAAGCTTCAGCAGTGGGCACATACTAAGTGCACTAATTAATTCATATGGGAAGTCGTCCCGAGGAAAAGTACTAAGAAACAGAGAGGGGAAAACAAATGGTACAGGAAGTAGATTCATTAGAGAGTTATCCATCCCGAATTATTTTTTAAAAAAAAATGTATTCATGACGACCCTACATTGTGAAGGAAACTACCTCGTAGGAGGGTCGAGCAAAGGAGACATTCTTATATGGGATATAAAAAGATTTAAATTGAAGAAGTTTATAAAGGGTTGCCATTTTAATTATGTAAGAAGTATCCACAGAGTTATTGATGAGAATAGGAATAAGGGAGGGAGTGGTACATATTCAATGAACAGAGAAAGGGAATCCTTTTGGATCTTGAGCTGTGATGCCAGTAACAATCTAATTCTTCTGAATCTGAATGAAAGCAACTACGATGAAAATAATTATGAATACCTTTTTTGCAAAAATGATAAATGCAGAATAGTAATAACGACAGACGAAGAATCGCTAAGAAAGAAAGAGTTGGAAATTCGGAGAAAAAAAAAAAAAAAAATTCTCTTTCTAAATTATATGAGAATTTTTTTTAAAAAGAAAGGATTATACAATAGTGGAAAGGTAACGGAAAGGAAAGACAACCTATTGCATATGCTAAAAGTTAAGAAAGACTTAAAAATAAAGTTAATGAAAGGTTTACATTATGCCACCACCACAACGAGCAAACCTGTTGGGGATTCCAAAGGAAGCATCTTCAACTTGAAGAGAAGAATTCACAAGAAAAGGAAGGGGCAACATGCAGAGATAAAAAATATGATGAATGTATGTCTTTACTGTTCTTTTAAGAAACTAGAAAAGAAGAATGAAATAAATTTTAAATTAATAAATCATGTGTATATTAATACCTTTTCATCTCTCTTGTATATCACATCTCTAAATAATTTGGTCTTCATATATGACCATAGCACTGGTCGATTTCTGCGTTCCTTATATGATTCAGACTTTGCTACCATGTGTGTGGTTCCGACAGAGACGCGCCACATGAAACTGGGCGTAGATGTCACCTCGGTGTGCATTCTCAACAGGGTGCGCACCGGTGGTAGCAATGTTGGCGAGAAGGTTAACGCGGTACTTGGGGACGAAGCCCGAGAGGAGGTTGATGGTTGGACCAGTAGCGATAAGAGTCGTAACCCGAGTGTGGATCAAATAAAGGATCGACTAAGCGTGAGAACAAGAAACGATGAAATTTTACAAAGGAACATTCCCCTCTTGGAGCACCGGAAGGATAGTAGTAGAGAAGTGTATCACTGCATCCCCCCAAAGAAGAGCATTCCTCGCGGAAACACGCATGGAAGAAGAAATGAGGAGCACCCCTGTAGTTATATAGTGAAGAGCCAAATACCAATCATAAGTTTTGTTTTATTCAGAGATAGTAATATATCCCAAAAGGCCTTACCATTGACAAAATTTTTATTTCCTTTTTTTCTGCCACCGAAATGTCTGCATCTTTGTAGAGAATTATTTTCCTTCCTAGTGAACTTTCCCTCCCTTCCATTCTCCTTGTGTATTCACGGGAAGGAATCCACTTTATCAACATTGATTCCGATATCGACCCAGATATATTACTTCTCCAAGATGCACTCAGTGAAGGAAGGTAGATGTGCAGGAAACGTTTTTGTTACCATTAGTGGAGGAAGAAGAGATAGGTACGAGATTCAGGAGAAAAAAAAAAAAAAAAAATTCATTCTTGATTCGTTGCACTTGGATGAACCATACATATATAATAACAAGTTTAAAAAAAAATACTTCCTAAGTGAAGAATATAAAAAGAAGTACCTCATTTTGGAGGTAAAGATGGGAAGTCTGAAACGACGGTGCAATGATTTTATGGAATTTTCCAAGTATAAGAATTTGCAAATGTGTAGGGATGACGAGGGAAATAGTATCTTGAACGTGGATCCTGCATTACCACCTGTAGACGCTGATTCGTTTGGGGTGGAAGAACCCCAGGGAGATATTCTCAACAATGAATATGTTCCCACACATAGTCGTAGCAACAGCCCTACTGACTGCAATAATGTCGGTGGTAAGAATATGCCTGAGAGATCCAACTTTAAGGAAGAACCTTATGAGATACATAACGAACTGGTTAAGGGCGAAGGAGGGAGTGTAAACAGACTCATTCTTAACGCCTCTTCAGGTAAGAAGAATTATCTACCTAACAGTAAGAGATATTCCAATTTTATGAGTAGAGAAAAGAGGAAGAAGAAGTATCACATGATGCAGTACAATTATTACAAAGATTTGAGGGTACGTCGGCAGACAGTATCTGGAACGACCAGATGGTTTTTAAAATATTCAGATGACGAGTTTGCAAATTATTCTTCGGACAAGTCTAGTCTGTACCTGTATGTGAAGCATGATAGGATTCGTCGTTGCGCACGCCGCGAGCATCGTAGTACCCATAGCCATCATCATGTGCAAACCCATCGGAAGAATTCAGGATCGCATATGGTATTTCTCTTTGAAAACAACTCCGTGGATGTATATTGCAATAGCGTGTATGTGAAGACTCTGTACTGTTGTTTTATTTTGCGATTTTTGAGTTTATGGTGCAGCAGTAGCAAGGGAGGGGGATACGACCCTGCTACGTTGTTCAATTTTAGGAGGTACATAATGGAGAACCTTCCGGATAGCAATACGTTGAATCTGTTTCTTCTTAGCTACATATCGATGTACCCATATGATAAGAGCATACGAATACAATTGCAGAGGTTCATGTCTATGGTAATAGCAAATGTTAAGGACAAGACTTTGGACAAATACGCCAAAGCATCAACAGAAATGTTAAGAATAAATAATAAGAAAAAGAGAATTATAGAAAAGAGTATGGATGAAATATCTTTGTATGATACGACAGGGACCTATACAATTACAATTATGATACCAAAAGTGGGATCCTTTTTCCTTTATCCATTTATCTATGCTGATGAAATTTGCCTTACTCTGTTATTATTACTACTTCTGGTGAAATCCCATTATTTAAGAAATTCCAAAACGTTTTATACCAATGCCAGTATGATGACCCTCATAGTGCACCACATCTGTTACTACATTTTTGTGGATACCCAGTACCTCATCGAGAAAGATAACAAGTTTAACAGATTCAAGTTGTTCCATTTTATTCACTTGCTTTCCTTGAGCTTTTCCATTACGTGGGATTTCCACGTACTGATCCAGAGGGGCATTTTCACAAGCAATATGAGAAATACATCATACCTTTCCTTCAACTTACATTTGAAAAGGGAAGATTTTACTTTGAACGAAAGGGTGATTGATGAAAATTATTTTAAGGCACTCAAGGATTACTACATCCTGGGTGGGTCATCACCCTCACAGACAGGAACGGCCATTGGTAGTGGTCATGGGGATACTGCTTATGGGGGTACTGCTCATGGGGGTAGTGCTCATGGGGGTACTGTTCATGTTGCTCCTTTCTCCGGGGCGGCCATGCCCATTGCAGGAAGTGATAAGACATTAAGTCATTCCGTCAGTGAAATAAATTTAAAGAATTATATGGACGATTTTGTTGGATGTGCAGGTAGCGGGAAAGTTGGAGGAGAGTTTGAATTGGAGCGAGAAGAACAGATTTCACTGAACTCTTATGAGCATGTCTTCTCAGAAGTACAAAGTGAAGAGAGGAGCGCATTTTTGACAAAATCAAGTGAAGTTCTGGATATAGGGACCAGTGGATCGGCCCCATCCCAAATAGCAATTGGAGTGGTAAATCAAGTTAGTTCATCAGACCAAATACATCCTATGGAATCCATAAACACAGGACAAAGTTATTACAACGAATTATACAACTTATCATCTGATGAAAATAAAATAAAGTTGCTCCAAATGAATCGAAAAAAATCTGAAATTAATGAACATAACTACATTAGCGTATGTCACTTTATTTTAAACATTTTCGATCTGTACACATTGTCAATGAATAATATGAGTTTTTTAAAATTATTAATCAATACAGGAAGAACAGAACCTTATTTATTCTTGAAAACACTACATTATATAACCAGTAACGTTAATAAAAGAGTATC
The DNA here is from genome assembly GCF_000006355.2 of Plasmodium knowlesi strain H. Taxonomy (NCBI): domain Eukaryota; phylum Apicomplexa; class Aconoidasida; order Haemosporida; family Plasmodiidae; genus Plasmodium; species Plasmodium knowlesi. The sequence continues at coordinate 164,061 of NC_011909.2, read as the reverse complement.
GTATATGAATAAAATATTATTCCTTCTGATAATCTTGATAAAAAATTATAAATGTATTTTTATTCTATACATGGATATAATTATCGATATCCTTTTGAATTCTCTGGATCCATCCAACAACGTTCGTATTCTATGTTTGAAAATGTCGACAAGCTTAATATATACCTTAGTTAAGCAGTATCCCATTTGTTGTTTTAATAAATTTACACAGCGGTTGGCTGTGGCAAATAATATGAACAAGTGCATATATTTGTATGATTTAAAAAATGCAAAAAAATTGAAAATTTTTCAAGGACATAAGAGAGACATTGATTGTATTAACTTCAACAACACGGGGACTTGCTTGGCTTCGTACTCCAAACTAGATCTCTCCTTCAAAATATGGAACTGCACAAATGCGGGTCTGTTTAGTGGTTTTTTAAAAATTCAGTCCAAGTGCGCCCGGGATATACAACTCTCCAGGATAAATCTCAGCTACTTGTTCCTCTCGGATGCCTACATCGATATTACTTACAAGAAGAAGAACGAATGGGCCCTGCGGCGTGAGGACAACGCGGTGTATTTGATATACATATAGCGGGTGGTGAAGTAGTCACGTCGTGATGCAGTCATGCCGTGATGCAGTTATGTGGTGGAACGCTCTCCGTTCAGTTTACCCCTGCCGTTAATTCTAATCTAGCTACCACTACGCCCTCGTATCAATCCAATTTCGTATCATAAGCGTACAGACTTTGCCGTCTCACCAAGCACATATCGCTCTGCGTGATCGCTCCCAATTCAATTTTCCCTTTCTTTTTCGTGTCAACCCGTGTATGTATGTGATTTCCTTTTTTTTTTTTTTTTTTTTTTTTTCCTTTCTCCTGATTTTTCCATTTAACATGCATCCGTTAGTTTCAGACGAATGGCGGCGGCGAGTTGACTTCGCGACCATAGGTTATTTAAAATGCTCCCAAGTGAGTTGTTTTTTTCACCAGTTAGGGGTACGCATGCACATGCGTGTATCACACGTGTAGATATATATACAAGTATGTTTGTGTGTGTGTGTGCGTGTTGCTGTTTTTTTTTTTTTTTTTTTTTTTTTTTTTTCGGTTCATAATTTTTTTTATTTAGCCCCCCCCCCACACACACACACTTATGCTGTGGTCATTTATCATCCCATTTCAACGATGACTATCGCAGCGGTTGCCTTTTTCGAATTTTTTTGCAACCTTCTGGCGAACTTTTTAAAAGAACCTAATATGAAAAAAAAAAGAGTAGGTACATGTCACACGCACGAACAGATGAATTTTCCATGCAGTATTGTTTTTAATGGCCCACGGGAGTTTATATCAATCGATTCCTTATTCCGATAAGGGTTAATTTGGGGTACATTCCGGAGGTTATTTTCCTTCTCTTATTCGTTTTTAAATGCGCAGTCCTACGCTACGCGTGGTAGAAGCGACGAGCAGGTACTAAGTCCCCTTTGGTAAGACATGCGTGATAGGAGAACCTTGGCAAAACATAAGGACAGGTGAGTGAATGTAGGTGTGGACGAAAATATGTTATGTCAATTTTTGTACACTCTGATTTACATTTCATGTATCAGTTGTATCCAACATCCGGGTGATTCTACACTAGAACTTTCGGTTCTCTTTTTAGTGTGGTATCCTTTATAATAATTACTTAAATAACTTCCTCTGCGCCAATACGGTGGAGATATTTGACACGAAGGGGAAGTGCACATGGGCTGCGCCTAGCTTTACGGCTGTTCGCCCCCTCTTGTTTGCAATGCAGAAGGCTAACAATGGTATTCACCATTGTGTGCGCATGCGTTTGCTAAAGTGGATTTATGGAGACTATGGTTTGTTCGTGTGAAAAGGGGAGAAAATGGGTACTGTCTTACTTTTTATATTTAAATTTTTTTTTTTTTTTTTTTTTTTTTATTTAATTATTTTCCTCTTGGAATATGCTAACAGGTGGGAATAATTGCGCGATAACAGGAACATTGTTCGACCTGTGTGAGGGGTAGACCCTATGCAAGAGGTGACAAATATGCAAATCTTACTTTTTACATCCTTAACAAAAAATGAACATTGGACGAATGGAATGAATTTCTACATGTGCATGACGCAATGGTCTCTTTACGTGTGGGTTTGGACCCTTTGGGAAAACAACGCACAATGGGAAAAAAAGGACCGCCGTTTGGGGTGCGAACAAAATAAAAAATGCCCAATATATTTGTGAAATTAGCAAAATTATTTATTTGCCAAGAACCAGAAATGGGAAAATTATTGAAGGAATGTTAAAAGGGGAATATCTCCAAATATGCATAAATGTACATTTATTTTTCTTTTTCAAAAATGGTAATATTTGTTTTTTTTTTTTTTTTTTTTTTCTGAAGGTGGAAGGAAAAAAAAAAAAATTGAGCGAGTTAGGTGGTGATCCATCGATGTTGCTTCCTTCCACAAGCTTGGGCATGGCGAACAAAAAAAAAGAAGGAGAAAATACTGTTTCGCGCAAATAGGAGATATATTTTTTCTTCTGTTTACGTTGTTGTGTGTTCCTTCTTTGTTTCTGTTGCCACAACCTTGCGCAGTGTAAAAGGGGGAAATTTGTCGAACGAGTGTCCCTGCGCGCCTTTTTTTTTTTTTTTTTTGTGTCCCTGAATTTTGGGGGGGGGTATATTATTGTATACCCATTTGGTTTTGACTACGGAGATAAGGCATACGAACAAAGAAAAATTATTTATTTGAATGAACATACTAATATGAAAATTAATAATAATATAACTGGAAGGAAGCCAAAAATTTTCGTTAATTTGTACTGATAAAAAAAAAAATAGGTTGAAATTTATTTTGATCAGCTCGTTTCCCCTTTATGGATGATAAAATTGTGAGGTGCCATTTTGGAAGAAATAAATAATACCCCCCTCCCCCCTTTGGGTAATACAAAATTACGTATGTATATATATATATTTTTTTTTTTTTTTCTCTTTGTTCGGTGGAAATGGCAAAATAAGGAAAAAAGATATGCTCCGCGAAGATGGTTGGCACCGTGTACTTAGTTCTTTATGAGACTAGTGTACAAGTGGGTATGAGGATATCCGGGAACGTAAGTATAAGTAAAATAAAACCCCTATCCGTTGTATGATGTATAAATATAAAATTATCGTGCATTGCACCTGATTTTTCTATGGGCCAATAAAGGGGCTATATATATGTTTAAAAGTTTTATTTCCTCTGGCGCTATTTGCGCACTGCTGCAAAGAGAAAAAAAAAAAAGATAGGCCGTGGAAGTGCTTTCCGAGTCACTTCAAGGGCATACATAACATACGAACTAACATAATACGTGTGGTAACATACGTGCGGAATATACGTGCGGAATATACGTGCGCAAAACACGAAGAGGTAAAGTTTCCTTCATACGCATACAAAATACCACACGAGTGATGGTGAAAGGAAAAAAGGAGCAAATTTATAAATTGACGCCTCTCAGAAAAAAACTCGTAACGGTTTTTTTATACTAAGCCCCATATTCACGGGAACACTGATTTTTTACTTCATTATTTTATTTCATTTATTATTTTATTATTTTTTTTTTTTCCCCCCTTTACGACGTGTTTTAAAAGAAAACTTAAAGCTTAATTCCAGCACTACGTTGAGGGTGATACATAAAATAATATATATAATTTTATTTTTTATTTTTTTTTTCCCTTTCTCTATCGCTTAAGCTATGTTTTAATACAAAATAGCATCTCCTTTCGTTATGCCATGATATAATTATACATCCGTCAGGAATTCGATATCGGCATTTTTTTTCATTTGCAAAAGTTTGTTTTTTTTTTTTTTTTTTTTTAACTGTTTAACTGAACAGAAATCACTTTTCTCATCTTCACCGCTTTGTGGAAAACCATGTATAAAAAGGTATGACCCCATGACAACATTAACGTGAATATTAAGCTGAGTGATATATGGAAAAAATATATATAAATAGAATAAAATAAAAGCTTACGACGTGAGATGAGAAGAGAGTATGCTTTTTTATGCGCGCTCAACTGCTGCATATGCTCCATGTGGATGATGCGAAGTTTGATAGTGGAAAGGCGGTGTTGCAACTTCGCGGGGGAAGGGAGTCGCGGCAGTTTGTAGGGGCACATTAGTTAGCGTGCACAACTCCTTGTGTGTCGGCACCGTTGTATGAACGTATTTTTTTTTTTTTGCCGTACATGTAACAAGGAGGGAAGTAACATGGAGGATGCGCGGGCGCAGACGTTGGGATTTTGGGATGGGCGAAAGGTGGAAAGGTTGCATGTGTATCCAAGTTGTGAATGAGCATTCCGGGGGAGTACTGTACTTGGTCGTACCGCATCGCCTTACCACTTTGCCGTATATCATCGCTTTACCACTTTGCTGTATATCATCGTCTTATCACCTTGCCGTATATCATCGCCTTATCACTTTGCCTTATATCATCGCCTTACCGTTTTTTCCACTTCATTTTCCCTCGCCAGGTATACGTAATCGACTGCAAGGGACACCTGTTGGGAAGACTGGCCTCGATAATAGCCAAGGAGCTTCTGAACGGCCAGAGGGTAGTTGCCGTGAGGTGCGAAGATATCAACATATCGGGTAGCTTGTACAGAAACAGGCTAAAGTACCAGGAATTTCTAAGGCTTCGAACGAACACCAATCCAAAGAAAGGTCCTCTACATTTGAGGGAGCCATCCAAAATTTTGTGGAGATGCGTCAGAGGAATGCTACCGCATAAAACGTACAAGGGTAAAATTGCCCTTAAGAAACTTAAGGTATTCGTAGGCATGCCATACCCATATGATAAAAAGAAAAAATACGTGTTGCCAAGTGCCTTGAGAGCATTCAGATTAAAGAAACATAGAAGATATTGTCGTCTTGGAACATTGAGTTCCCGAGTAGGTTGGAATTATGATGAATTGGTAAAAAAAAATGAAGTCTCAAGAAAGAATCTGTGTAAATTATATTACAAAAAGAAGGTGAGTGCATTGAATGAGAAGAAGGAATTGAAGGCAGAGGCGCTGAACATGATAAACCCTGAGGAACGCAAGGTGTTGGAGAATTTTGGCTATGCATAAGCAAACATGATGCTACTATATATGTCGTGTTTACAGGAACGTAATATGCATCAACACCACGTATAATGCATGCGCGCACTTGTACATGCATGTGTAATTTGTGCGTGTATTTTTTTTCTTTCTTTCTTTCTTTTTTTTTTTTTTATTCTTCTTTTTGCATGCTATACTTTATCATTGAAAGATGAAGAAGGGAAAGAAACATTATTTTGGCTAGCTGGACAGAGATGTGTACCAACGTGTAGGTTGTCTATATGTGTATATATTTATGTGTATGCATCCCTGAACATGATCAGGATAAGTGACTCACCTCATATATGCCAATGCACAATAATACCCTTTAAGATATTTTTAAAAATAATTAAGTTGTTCCAACGCGTGGCCATGAAAAATTGGGAGGGCCCTCCTTTGTTCGGCGCACAGTCTGGCATGCAAATGTGTTAGCTGAGTATGTTACGTTCGTGGTGTTCCTCTCTCTGTGTACAATAAGAAATGAAGGCACATAAATGCAGATACAGATTTCTCCCCTCATGTGTTCAGCTAAAGATGAATCATCTTAAGTTGATTTATCATTATGCTCGCTTCGCCAATGTCATCACCATAATACGTAGAAGCCGTTTTTTCCATTTTCCCAATAATATCTTGGAGGTTTAAATTGATATTGTTTAGTTCATCCTGCGTGAAGTAAGCGGAGAGGTTGTGCTTCTTCCAATGATCCACCAAATGAATGAGGAAGCTTGCCAAATTAAGAAATTTCGGGGGAGTTTTTTCCATTTTAGGGTCATCTGCAGGATTGGGCTGAAAAATGTCATCCCATTTTCTCCTTATAAGATCAAGCACATCGGTCAGTTCATCGGAGGTGTAGTTGCGTTTTACAAAATTGACGTAATCCTTTTGCTTGTCCCGGAGCATGGTTCTGAGGTGGTATGTAGTTAACTTGGTATGTACAACATGGTATGTATAACACGTTATATACGAGCTTGTTATATACGAACATGGTATATACGAGCATGGTATATACGAACATGCTATGTGTAGAATGTAGAATGTATGTAGCTGTTGTTAAGTGGGTAGTGCAACGTCTGTACTGAGGGGAGGCATCTGTATAGGTACTTACAACAGTTGGCGAATCTCCTGCGCAGATTTCCTCTGTTCGATTTCCTCCGGAGAGGGTACTTGGAGGGGGCTATTAATGTGAAAGAAATTCATGAGCTCATAATTTTGGCTCCGTCTGTTTCTCCTTTTAGTAGATTCCATTTGGGATTTTGAGGAGGATAGATTCAAGTTGATGTAATCCTCATAAGATACTTTCTGCTCGTATGTCCTAACTGGCTTCATATTTACTGAACTAACGATGTTGCAAAAATCTTTGTAGCTTTTACAATACTTAACTATTTCTTTTTTTTTTTCATCTTTTTTTTTGAACTCCTCATCTTTGATGATGCATCTGACAAAGTCGTTTCGCATCTTCCTTATTTGGATAGGTGCAATTCCGTCGGCGGGATCCATCTTGGGGGGGGAGGGGAGCTTTGCTAGGGTGTGTATTAAGGCGGTATACCTACTCAACTGTGGTATTGGTAAATATACGATCAGGTGAACGTGGACGTTTTTTATTCTGTTTCTTTGTCGATTTTGCGAAATGTGTGTTTTGGGTGTGTGAGAGAGCGTCTTTCCGTTATCTACCTTTCCACCTTGATCCCAGTTTATCTGATCGAGCTGATGTGTGCAGTTATCACTACCACAGCTCCTCTTATTATTGTACCTTTTTTTTTTCTTTTTGAGTTGTTATTATTATTTTATTTTTTTTATTTTTTTTTTTTTTTCTGTCCTATTTATTCAGTATGCTTTCCCTCCCCCTTGTGTGGATATCTAACCACATTGGGGCTACCTAGCAAGGAGGGGAAGAAAAAAAACTACGAGCTTAATCAGAATGAGAAGTAGCGTAGAAAGCAGGAGGGTGAAAACAGAACATGGAGGCCTTCTTCTTGTGGCAATCCCTTTTTCGTCTTCTGAATATACCCCCCTTTGGTGCATCTACCTTTCCGGAAAAGCACGTTTGAAGATACGAAAAAATTTTCATATAATTTTATGCCCATGTGCAATGATAATTAAATACATACCCTTTAATGATTCACCTTTTTATTAGTCTTGTTGAATATATAATTCATGTGGGATATCGGGGGAGGTACCCGCTGGGACATTTACTTAAGGGAATAACTCTCCGTTAATTTTACCCCCCATGCAGAAATAACGCACGAATTACGAATGATTGAAGAAGCGCATTCTGCACTACACATGTGTGCCAACGCATATAGGGGTTCCCACATAGTGATGATTAAAAATTTCCGAACTGTCCATTCGCGGAAAAGGAGAAATAAGACCAACCGCAGTAAAACATAAGGCTAATTCAAGGAGGGTATAAATATATGCGCCCCCTTTTGGGGGGTTCTCCGGATGGTAATAAAATCGGATGGAAGGAAGAGAGCATGTTCCAAGGAGGTTATATAAGATGATACCTCCAGGGATGTACTTTCCACATGGATGTAGTTAGAGGAGGGAAAATCAATTCATATTCTGCTTCATACATACGGACAAGGGTTAAAGTTTTATATTCTTAAGGAGTAGTAATCCTTTTATTGATTTTTTATCGTGTGGACATGTTTAAAGGAAAAGAACAGAATGAAAAATTTTTATTTAGTAAAATTTCCGTGCCTGTACCTGGAAACATCGACATGGATGACACTTTTTTTAAAATCCCTCTTTGGGTGGGCCTTTCCCCAAAGGCATCGTGTGGAGCGTTCGCCTCGTCTTTCCTGGCGATGCCGATGTTATTATGTATGATTGCTGATGAGGGGAGAAACGAAATGGCGACACGTGAATGGCGTGAATCACGTGAACGACGGGCGAAATGGCTAAAGAGGAGTTACTGTATCAACTCCGTCCACCACCATGTTAACCGTGTAGCTAAAAAAAAAAAAAAAAGGAGAAAGAAAATAATAGAAATTATAAAACAACAGGAAGGTGGCACGAAAAATATATGTAGTGCAAAAGTGACAGCCAATGTGTGGCACGAAAAAAAAAAAAAAAAAAAAAAAACGGGGAAGCGATGACGAATGGGAGAAAAATTGGGATCCACGAATTGCTACTTTCCAAGGTGACTAAGCTAAGCTACATTATCCCAGGGAAGAAAAACGAACTACGGTTAAGGGGAGAAGGTTGCCGAAGGTCATTCGAATTGGTTCAAGGGAAAGAGCAACCAACCGAATGGGGGAGTGTAGCAAAACAAGCCAACCCAGCTGTTCGACTGGAGTAGAAGCCAAGAGGGGGGAACTCAAATTTTCGTGAAGGGAAAAAAAAAATAAAATAAAAAATAGCATAATAAAATGAAAAAATTAGGAGAAAAAAAAAAAATAAATAACAAATAAAGAGAAAACAGAATAATCGAATAGTGCGGTTTTAGAACCCACTCTCGATTGGAAAGAGGAATATAATCGCGTCAAAGTTGCAGAGGAACACTGCTTTCATATATGCGTGTCACGGCGCTCTCCTCTCACTGCAGTCTGCATAGAGGGTGAGTGAGGTGAAGGCTTGAAAAAGGTTTCTTTCGTCAGAAAAGTTCCAACAGTTTCAGGGGAATTGTTTACTGTGCAAAGAGGATAGCCGCAAAACGCCTTGATAAGGTAAGAAACCATTTGGAGCAAAGCCATCTGTGTGGATTGGCAACCATGGAGTCCAAGAACAACCTGTACGACGAGTTCGGAAATTACATAGGAGAAGACATTGAGAGCGATGGGGAATACTCTGATGAAGAACAGGAGGAGGATATGAGTGAGGGGGCAGAGCAGGAGGCGGATTCAAATTCCGATTCAGATGTAGATGGCGGTGCAGATAGTGATGAACTTAGCGATGAGGATAGTGACGGAGGGCGTGTAAAGGCAAAGGAGAGAAGAAGGAAAAAGAAAAAAAGGGAAAAGGAAACTGGTAGTGACGATAGTGAAGATAGCCGTGGTGAAACTGAGGAAGAAAGCGACGGGGGAGGAGGAAAGCGCCTCGGCGATAATATGGACGAACTCCAGAGAGCGTATGAAGGAGTGGAAGTGTTCGTGGAACAGGAAGATACACAAGACATAGAAGAAGCAACAATCAATAAAATAAATACAAACGTAGAGCGAATCAGCTTTATTAAGAAGTTGGACGTAGAGGCCAATAGAAAGAACTTCGACTTGGTCGAAACGAGTCTCCCAAACAACACCTTCAGTTTTAAATACATGTCGGAGTTGATGACTCAAACGCAATTTATAAAAAATATTTGTATAGCTGGTCATTTCCACCACGGGAAGACGACCCTCATAGATAGAATAATAGAATATACTAGAGAGAAAAAGGACGACAAGAGCAAATTAATTTATGGCAATGGAACAAGTGGGAGAAACCTTAACAGCGGAACTGTGAGTTTCTTTCACGTGAACACCGAAATGGAAGGAGTAGTAGTACGAAGAAATAACCTTGGAAAGAATAATTCATCCATGGTAACTCCTTTCAATTCAAAAAAAATCGATCATTTAATAAACTACACAGATACAAGACTGGATGAACAAGCAAGAGGATTATCCATTAAGGCCATTCCTATATCACTTATTCTGCAAAATAAAATGTATGAAAATATATCTAGTAATATTTTACTGAATAAAAAAAAAAATAATTTAAAATATAAATCCTATCTTTTTAATATTATGGATACTCCAGGGCATGTAAACTTCTTTGATGAGTTTCTGTGTGCAGTGAATATCTGTGAATGCTGTTGCTTAGTTGTGGATGTCACCGATGGGTGCATGTACGTAACTGAGAATGTAATAAAGACATGCATTTACGAAAATGTGAAAATAGTATTAATTCTTAACTGCATAGATAAGTTAATAATGGACCTACGTTTACCCCCGAATGATGCATACCACAAAATTAACTACACCATTGAAGAGATTAACAAGAAGATAGAATCCTTTTGCGATATGTTAAACAAGAGTGGAAAGGAGAAGAAGAAATTTCTCTTGTCTCCTTTGAAAAACAACGTGCTCTTCGCTTCCAGCATTTATGGAGTTTTTTTTACCCTCAAGTCATTCAGTAAAATTTATTGTAATTTATACAGCGCATATAATATCGACATTGATGAATTTGCGCAACACCTTTGGGGAGATATTTACTTTAACGAGAAGAACTTCTCCTTCGTTTCATCTCCAGTGTATTCAAATCAGAGGAGATCATTTGTGGAATTCATCTTGAATCCAATTTATAAAATTTTCGGATATGTATGCTCAGAAGAAAAGGAATTCCTTATTCCTTTTTTAAAAAATTTTAATATTACCCTGAAGAAAAATGACTACCTTTTTAACAATAAATATCTTCTTAAGAAAATTAACGGAATGATATTTGAAGATACAACTGCTTTTGTGGATGTCATCCTGGACAATTGCCCGTCCCCACTGGAGAATGCTAAACAGAAGACAAGACAAATTTACTCTGGGTCGTTAAAAACGAAGTTATGTTATGACATGATGAGGTGTCTTAAAGGGGACCAAACAGATAATCTCATGGTTTACATAATTAAGAATTACCACCGACCAGAGTGCATCATTTTGGATCTCTTCGGTAGGGTAATGTGTGGTACCATCAGGAAGGGGCAAACTGTGCGAATCCTTGGGGAAGGGTACAGTCCAAGTGACGACGAGGATATGATAACACGAGTGGTTACTCATCTGTGGATTTACGAGGGCAGATACCGTGTCGAGGTCGATGAAGTTCCTGCAGGCAATTTCGTTCTCATTGGTGGAGTTGACATCTGCATTAACAAAACGTGCACTATAACGAATGTGAAGAAGAAGAAAATTGGACACGCAAAAGGATTGAAGAAGGAGAGCCTGAGCGGAACGAAAGTAACGGAAATTTTATCCGCATCAGAATTGGGAAAAAGTTTGAAGAAGGAAGAACGAACCCTCCTTCTCGAGGGGGAGGAAGAAGAAACGGAGATATTCTATCCTTTACATACCAAGTTCAAATATATAAATTGTGCCAACTCCGTTTTTAAGGTTGCTTGTGAACCTATTAACCCATCGGAACTTCCGAAAATGTTGGAAGGTCTCAGAAAAATTGACAAAACCTATCCTTTGTCGTGCACCAAAGTGGAGGAATCCGGTGAACACATCATCTTGGGCACGGGGGAATTATACCTGGACTGCATTCTGCACGACTTGAGAAAGCTTTATGGAGACCTCGAAATTAAGGTGTCGGATCCTGTGGTACAGTTTAACGAAACGGTTATCGAAACATCTGCTCTGAACTGCTTTGCGGAGACTCCAAATAAGAAGAACAAAATTCATATGATTGTGGAACCGTTGCAGAAGGAGCTGACGGATGATATTGTACAGGGACTGGTCCACCTGAACAAGGGCGAACGAGACACCAACGTGGAGGAGTACTTGCGTACCGTCGACAGGCTGTTGCTGGAGGAAGGAGCGAAGGAGGTACAGAAGGCGAGGCCAACGGAACAAGCGGTGGAGGAATCGGGGGAATCGAACAAATCGGAGGAGTCTGACGAATCCGACGAATTTGGAGAAGTTAGTCTAAAGGGAGGAAAGGAAGGAGAACCCTCGGCGGAACAACGCAATCAAACACTAAATTACAACCTAGACAAGAACGTTATCTCTCTACTGAGGGACAAGCATAACTGGGATATGCTATCGATAAGATCCATTTGGGCATTCGGCCCGGAAAACAACAGCCCAAATATCCTAGTAGACGATTCCTTGTATAAAGAAACGAACAAAGAAAATCTGTACTCCATTAAGGAAAATATTATTCAAGGATTTTGTTGGGCTACGAAGGAGGGACCTCTAATAGAAGAGTGCATGAAAAATGTTAAGGTAAAAATTTTAAAAGGTGATATAGATGATGACCCAATAAATAGAGGAGCCGGACAAATTATACCAACAACGAGAAGAGCTATATATTCGTCATTTTTATTAGCTACTCCGAGGTTAATGGAACCGATTTTGTTCACAGAAATTATTTGTTCAGGTGATTCTGTTTCATCCGTTTATAACGTGTTGTCTAGAAGAAGAGGACACGTATTGAAAGATTTCCCTAAAGTCGGAACCCCCCTGTATATGGTTCACGCGTACATACCAGCAATAGAGTCCTTTGGGTTCGAAACTGATTTAAGGACACACACAAGTGGCCAGGCATTTTGCCTGAGTATGTTTGACCATTGGCATATTGTGCCAGGGGACCCTCTAGACAAGTCAGTCATACTGAGACCCCTGGAGCCAGCGCCCATTCAGCACCTGGCGCGAGAATTTTTGCTGAAAACGAGGAGGAGGAAAGGGTTAACCGAGGATGTTACGATTAACAGGTTCTTTGACGACCCGATGCTCCTAAATATAAAGGACGAATTTGCCGAATATTTTTGACTGGGGCATAGTGCCACGTGTGTGGACCTGTCGGGAGGGGTATGGACTTTTTTTTTTTTTTTTTTTTTTTTTTTTACCTCCTACATTTGAATGTAAAAATTCTGACTTGTTCATACAACTTTAAGGATTTTTTTTTTTTTTTTTAAATTCTTAATGATACTTTTATCGCTACTTGCATGCTTTGTACGCGCTGCCGCTCCAGCTAGCTGCAGGGAAATGCGCAACTTTGCAACAGCACATTTTAGGATGTCACTTTTTCATTTACCGTGTCATTATCGACTTGGTATGCGTTATGTGCTTTCCCGGGCCAAAGCGTAATATGGGGGTAGCGCATGTGGGCATATATGCCTATATCTGCATTCCCCTCATTTAGTACATTTGACCAATTTATTTTCCTTTTATCAATCGTTTATGCTGTTTAAGAGAATACGCCACTGCGAGCTAGCTAATATGGGGGAAAAAAAAAAAAAAAAAAAAAAAAAGCTGTATGATTAGTCATTTTTTTCTTTTGCACACGCCAACGTTTAACTTATTTCGTTTTAAATTTTACTCGAGTTAATTTAATAGGTCCTGCAATGTGTGCGTTAAAAGGTTGCTCTTTTTTATTTCTATGTAGAAGGGGAGCTGCATCACGCCGTGCCCAAAGGTTCACTTAAGCAAGATGCATACACACAAAGAGGAAATATTCTTTACACTTGAAATTGCTCCAAAATGGGTTACCCCATACACACACAAAAAATAAATAAATAAATAAATAAATAAAATGTTTGCCTTATCTGGTGAATGGTTATGTATGTGCATATAGAATGGGGCATCCATGTATATACAAAAAGAAGTTTATTTTGTTGGTATCCCTCTTCAGAATTTTCTCCAACTTTTTTTTCACTTTCTTGGGGCACAAAACACATTTTTCACGCAATCACTGGAGCAGACATACGTTCAGGCTTATTGCGCAATGATAGGAATTATGATTTTTGTGGAAACTGTATTAGTGTGTAGCTTTGGAGGGTGCGATCATCATTTTTGCTCGTATCCGTCCTTATGTCAGCGCGTTCTGGCGTCACTATTGCAGTGCCTTATACAACCCCACCAATGTTTCTTTTTTTTTTTTTTTTCTTGTGGATGGTCACGCTTATGTTAAATTTTTGTAGAAGTATGCCATGCGAGGAAAACAAAAGAAAATTTTGTGTGGAAGAATGCAAAGTGTATTACTCATCAATGTGGCTATGTCATTTTGCACTTCCTATATATCATTGTGTGTTTTAGCAGTTTTGGTCCTTTGACCGTTTCCGCATTTGGCTGTTTTCCCCCTCCACATGACAGGACGGAATGCAGTATGTGCTTCTTACAGTGGAGTGCAATTTATATTTACAAATGAGGAGATACACCCTCGGTGAAATGAAAAAGAGCCTGGCGTAACGTGATGTACGTGATGCACGTGACGTATGCGACGTAGCTGTAGTGCTAATCTTTGGTGTTTTTTTTTTTTTTTTTTTTTTTTTTCGAACATATGTAATCTTTGTGTGTTCGTTAAAGGGTTAACGCTTAATGGGGACAAATGTGGAAAATGAACCAAGTGCTACATTAAGAAAAAATAAAATTAAGGAATACATATATATATATACGTGTACCTTTGCATGGTGTACATTATGCCATGAGAGGGCATGCCTTTTGTACGTGTGTACGCTTGTAATGAACAGGGATGCGCATGCATTCTATACCATTGAGTGAGAGACTGGGGTGACTGACAGGGTGAGGGATATAGAGCTGGGGAGACTGCTCCAATTGTGAGAAAACACTCCCCACCTTTTGTTTATTTGCACGTGGGAAAACGTTTGTTCCTACCCATTTGCGCATCCACGTTTGTGTATTTAGCATTTACCTTGTAGTGGCAGTAGGAGAAGTAGTACCCCCCTTTTGCGACATGCACGCTGCATACGCGCAAGGCGGATTTGTGGCAATTCTTCATCGGGGTGAGACGTTTTATGATATTTTTTGGTGCGTTTTTTTTTAAACCCCTTGCAATATTTTTGTAGCGTTTTTTTTTTTTTTTTTCTTTTTATTCTGCAAAACAGCATGGAATGTTTCTTTTTTCGCTCCCCCACCCCTCCCATTTTTGTGTTCATTTTTTGCCGTTCCTTTGTGAGTTAGCCTATACGGTACTTTTTCTTTTTTTATTCTTGTGCCTTTTTTTTTTTTTTTTTTTTTTTTTTTAATATGCCTTTTCGCTTACATTGTGGAGATGTACTGCTTCTTGTTACGGTTATGTTTTAACCTCTACATTGGCCACATTGCAATTTAAGGGTCTCCCTTTTATTGCGTATATGTTTTCGTGCAAGTGTGTTTCTATTGGTGGTGAGAAATTTGCGATTTTTTCGTCCACACGGCTGCTACCTTTTTCGTGTCCCCTTTTCGCCGTGCAAGTTTCCGCTGCACATGTGTAGGGCGAACTTGGCCCCATCGTAAAACACACACAAGACGCAACGTATTTGTGCACACCTTCATGGCTACGCATTTTGTTTGAATTTGCATGAACGTGCCTACCATTTTTGCTTGTGCATGTGAGTGGAGGGTGTCAGTGCACAAAAGTACACCATTGCACGAACGGGAGAACCGTTTAAGTTTTAAAGAGAAGAGTACTCCCCCCCACACCCCCTCCATTGGAGTGTTTCATTCCTCCGCAGTTATAGAAGGGATAGTTAGTGCTAGTAGGCTATTTTGCCTTACACGTGTGTGTGATAATCCCAGTTGTGTATACAAGTTGGTGTGAAAATATAATTTTTTTTTTTTTCCCATCATGTACAAGTTGCACGTGCGTGCAAAATAAGATACACCTCTTTGTGGCACACACACAGGTGCATCTTTGAAGAATTCTCAGAAGGTGAAAAAAAATCCATGTGGGTCTGAAAATTCTTGTAATACATGTTTGTAAGTAGCCAGGGCAGATATGCTCTTTTTCATCCTGAAGAAAACTCTCCCATTTTTTTTTTTTTTTTTTTTTTTTTTTTTTTTTTTAATGTAACACGTTAGTTGGAGTGGAAAGCCAGTTTAGAGAATCTCCAGGTGCACATGATAATAGTCCACCAGGAGGAGCAGAAACGTTTTCTCTTGACACCCGAACGGTGTGCCGTCGTAACGACATAGCGGCATAGCGGCATAGCGGCGTAGCGGCGTAGCGGCGTAGCGGGTTGATGGAAGGAGCGTGTAGTTGTTTATGGATCTGCATACATATGTAAATATACATACGTACATATATATATAGATATATACTTGTGTGTATACCAGACCCGGCCCTCGCTTATTACAGTAAGGAGGAAATATAGACGACGCCTACTACCAACCCCAGCTAGTAGAAAGACAGGAAAAGAGAGAGCAAGATGAGGGTGAGGCGTCTGCAGAGCTACCTAACAGAGCGAAACTTGTTGAAAAGGAGTTCGGTGGATGACATAAAGAATTTAACGTTAGGAGTAGATGCCTTATACTTTTTACGAACGTGCAGTGAGTTAAAAGATGTGCTAAGTGACGTATCTGGGTGTATTTCCCCATGTATATTTCACTTGATAGACAAGCAATGTGAGCATTTCAAGAAGTTAAACATAGATGTGCTCTTTGTGTTTGATGGAATTACTCCCAGGGCTCACAAACTTTTCTCAGCACCAGTGCACCAGAACATAGAAGAAGGATGGCTCTATTATGTAAACAAGGAAATGAAGTTATCCACCTCAAATTTCGAAAAAGTATCCAACATATGTAATTCAGATGTTTCTTTTATATTATTTCATTATTTAAAAAGTAGAGGATTCAAGTGTATGTATGCTCCTTATTTAGCCATTTCACAGTTGTCTTATTTTGCCCATATCCATATGATAGATATAGTATTTGGACCTCCAACAATTATTCTACAGAATGTATCTAAGGTTATTGTAAATATTAAATGGAAAGAGAATTACTTCGAATGGGTCGATTTATACTTCTTGTTGAATATTTGGAACCTAACGAATGAGCAACTCATGGATGCATGTCTATTGGCAGGTACAGAATATTGTTTAACATTCCCTTACTTAAATTTTTCTTATTTTAATCAAGGGAGGAATGAGTTTAGTTTCGAAACGGCCATTGAATTTATCCGGCAATCATCTCTGGTAAGTTACTTAGAAGAGCTTCCGAATGATGAAGTGGCTGCAAACCATATCCAGGGGTATTGTGTTTGTAAAGCGCTTTTGAAATTTCCCATTGTTTTACTTTGCAGTGGGGAAGTGGGTTTTTTCTCCAAGGGTGTTGAAGTGGAGGGGGGTGATGAATTGGAGGCAAGTCTCCAGGGGGAGAGACAAATGGATGGCGAAGGGGAGGAGCACTCAAAATGGAACAAGGTGGAAAATGCACCCAAGGGCGATGTACACAATGTGCACTATTCGCTAGATGATGGGAAAAATACGCAGAAGGAAGATCATGTTGCCACATTGGAAACGACCCGCAAAGTCGGGAGGGTAAGTCGGGGCGTATCTCCCAGTTGCGGTGGAGCAGACGGATCGGGTGATGTCATGTCGGTGCAGAATGGAGTAAACGAAGAGCATGGCGAGATAAGGGATAATGTGAGCACCTCATACAAAGAGGGAGATACTGCGCCAAGTGGGGGAAATGGCGAAGGAGATAAGAAAAAAGTTGGGTGTTTTTTCACTAGGAATGGTCACATGGAGAGCAGTGAATCCATTAACCCCAATGGTGGATTAAATTTTCATAAGGCGGAAGAAACATCGGAGGAAGACAATTTCATGAAAAAAAAAAAAAAAAGCTTCAATGGTGATGATGAAATATCGGAAAATTATTTAAAAGTAGTTGGAGCGAAATTTCCAACGAGCGTTTATTACCTAATGTCTATTGGACTGTTGAGTAAAAAAATTTTATGTGTCCTTGCGTTAGGAGAGTGGATAGATTACACACACCCGATAATAGATTCTTTTGAGTATAGAGACTCACTGATAGACTTAAGGGAGTACCGTTGTCGGATGTTGGGACTCATTTCTGTAAAGTTGAATCCGTTTTTTTATAGAAGGAAAATAAAATTTTTTGATTATGGATACTATGTGAATAACATTTTGGACGGGAAGGATAACTTCACATACTTGGATGTACACCTGGTGGATGGTTTCCTATGGGACATCAATAAGACCAATGTAAGTGAAGAGATAAGAAGACAGAAGATCAGCAAGGTTGACTTGCAGTTCATTTTGCGTTGGCACCTGTACTCGGAGAGCAGGAGTATATCGCTTGTGTGCGGGCGCAGTGGGGATAGTCGCAGAGGCAGCGGAAATAGCCTCGTCAGTGGAGGAGTGTCCAAACGATTAGGGAGTTCCACGGAGAAGGCTGCACAGAGTTCAGAAGGGTATACAACCGATGAGCAGGATTTGGACGGTAGATCCGAATTGGGTAATGGTTCTAATGGGGTTGACGCACCCCAAGTGTCTAATGCTTCCGACGTGGAAAGTGCACCTGAGGGGGAGGACCCCTCAGAAGTAGAATCTCGAGCAGAGCAAATGACGAAGTACTATAACGACTACTACAAAAATCTACTGAAGGTTAGCAACCAAAACTTCGAAAGTATCCTCTCCCTGATATATTACATGTTTCTGGAAAATTTGGGAATTTTTACGAAAAATTGTGGAGTTACTGTTTTTGGCCTTCTACTCTCAGAAGTGAAAAATAAAGATATCGATAGGAATATTCTGATAATATTTGAATTATTGAAATTTGGATTTTTGAGTACGGAGCCATTGGTACCTCCAAATGGAGATTCCTATCCAGAAAATGCTTACTCATCTCTGTTGAAATGTAAAAATTTGAGTGAACAAGATAAAAAGAGTGTTACTCTTTTATCTAGAATATATTCTTTATATAATGTAGAGATAGATAAGTGTACAACGTATGATGGTTTGATTGACTTTGATCTCTGTGCCTTCTTCGCTGTGGTGAAAATTATTAAAAAAACCTTGAGACAGTTACTACAGGCTTGTGTTGCCAATGTACTTATAAGTAATATGGAATTAATTCACCTTCTTCCGGAAAATTTGTATAATCCTGATGATAGCAACATTTCTGGTTTTTTCGTAACGCACCATCTTATGGGTGTTTTAACGAAATATTTTTTGCTATTTAATTTTGACGATTTAAAAAGTGGAGAGACGAACTATCCTGATGGTTCAGGGGGATCCACCAGTGGAGGAGAAACCACTACCTCTGATAGAGCACATGGGGAGGATGCAAAGTTTGAACGGGTAGTAGATGAAAAGGAGCACAATGAAATTATCATGGGAGATGTAGAAGAGAATAACCACGTAAGTCAAAATGGAAAGGAGGATGAAAGAATCGTCCAACGGGACTCACCCCTTCTAACTCAAAATGAGAAAGTTGGCAGAACAAAGCATGTTGATGAAAAGGGTCTTCAAGGGTTGAAGGAAAATTTATCGAGGACTGATGCGAATATAGCTAATGAAGGGGAAGAATCAAATGAAGCCAACACTTGGAAGGGTTGCAGCACACGTAATAACAAATCGAAAGATGACCATGCCTATGAGGGGGATAGCACTGTGGAAGAAGTATGCATTGATGAGGGGAACGGGTTCATCGGTGGAGATATTGAAGGGGAAGAAAGTGTATCAAAGGATCACGACATCATGGGGGGAGGAAGCGTACGAATGGGAAGAAGCGAAGGACCTTGTAAGGACAGCTACAGATGCGAAATGACGAATAACACAGAAAGGAAAAACGGCCATTATTGCACAGTCCAAGATAATTCACAAAACCACTTTAACAAATTTGAAAAGGCGGTGAGGGAAAACTTTCCGAGCTTCGTAAACCCAATCATTGATTTATGTAATGCGATAAACACGTGGAGGGATCACCTAAGTTTGATCACACAGCTGGAAAAGCATACGAATGTGTACGACTTGGTCTCAGACCTCAAGGCGGCAGATCAATTTTTGCAGAAGAAAATTCACTACATAGGGTTGGACAAGACGAAGGCGTACATTAACATTTGCGCTTCCAACAACTCGTAGGTTGTATATTGGGAGAGGCGTCTTCTTTTTGCCCATTCGCATAATTAATCCCTCCGTCGGCGTGCCCCTTTTTTTTTTTTTTTTTTTTTTTTTTTTATGTTACCTTCGGATCGCCGAGTGTGTTATGCCATATGTGTGTACCTCATTATGAGTGGCCGCACACACATAAATAAACATGTTGCACCGTTGGATGACCAATTTAAAAGTAATTTATAAGGTGCACCCGTCAACGGGAAAGTAAGTTAATTGCGAGGGTGCACGTCTGCCTGCATAAGTTCGGCTTGGTTAAATGAGACATCACCGAATGAGGAGCAGTGAATGTGAGTCCAACCGCACCCAACCATTCCCTATTTAGATCAAGGCAGTTGAAGTGCCATAGGTTAGATCTGCCCCATCTCACCACAACCTTGTTAAACTTGCTTTGCGCAAATAAAGTAAACACAAATAAAACTGCTCGGAAATTAGACGGACACATTTAACAAGCCATTTGTTTAAATTTTTTTGTCTCAAAGCAAATGCACGGTAATGGGTAATGGCACTATAATTAATTAATTTTTTTTTTTTTTTTTAATATTAATTAGAGCTATTTTGGAAAAAGAAAAAAAAAAAAAAAAAAAGGTCGGAAAAGGATGTTGCAAAAAATGGTCGGAAAAGGATGTTGCAAAAAATGGTCGGAAAGGGAGGTTGCAAAAAATGGTCAGAAAAAAAAGATTAGAAAATGTGTGACATTTCATGGAATGCGTAGCGACATTTGTTATACGCATCCATCTGTAGATAAATATGCATAGAGGTAGAATCATGCATGGGTGTAATCCTGTATCAGTCCGCTTTTTTTTTTCTTTTTTTTAAGGTAACACTCGTGAAAGACGAATTACCGGAAGGGAAAAAAATATATATAAAGATATTTCCTTATTTGCATAAACTATTTTTTTTTTTTTTTTTTTTTTTTTTTTTTTTTTTTTGTCTTGCCTTTTTGCAGGGTTCCAAGATGGAAAAGGGAAGAGCAGCGCGTCGCTGTATAAGGACAGGGTTGAAAGGTTGAAGCGCCGGAATAACGCCGCTGTGACGCGTCCGTAGGTGGGGCCATCACTTTCACAATAGCACACAAAAAAAAAAAAAGGGGGACACGACACAAACACACACACACACATACATACAAACAAACTTCTAATTATATGTGCTTCATCTTACAAGGCGCTCGGATATGGAAATGTGTGTAAAAATGGGATACGACGAGCAGACCAATCTGCCCCGCTTAATGACGAACCCAAATCAGTTGCAGGCGGACGTGCAGCAGCCCACGGGTTTGGCCTCCTCAGAGGGTAGTCTCTTCATCTGCAAGCTTCCCAGTGCTTCGAAGTTGGAGGTGGGGATACTGTTTCTGTGTTGTTCGTAACTTGCGCCACCACTTCCGCTGTATTGATTGAAGAAATTAATTTGTGAAAAATCTTCGCTCCTGATATTGCTCTGATTATTTAGGCTGGAAGATTGCTTGTTCATAAAATCTAAACTTCTACTGTAAGCATTTTGTGAGTATGCCTTCTCGTTGTAATCATTATAGGAGTTCATTTTCTGTTGGTAGTTGTTGTTATCCAGGCTGTATCTTTCTTGTCCCTTCCTCTGCGTATACTTTTGGTACTCCTCTTCCCAATTAATATTTTTGGAGTTCCTTGGAATGTACTTAATGACTTCCTCAGCATCTTCTATTTCTTTAAATCTAACTACTTCCTTAATTTGGGGTACTTCCACTATTTTGTCATGCCATTTTTCGATAATTTTCTGTCTCTCTACAACCTTCTCTACTATTTCAATTTTTGGTACATATTTATTCTTGTAGTGAATGTGTGGCACTTCAACAATTTTCTCTATATACTTAACTTCTGGTACCTCTACAATTTTTTCTACAATATGGGTGACATTTTTAGGGACATGGATAATTTTCTCTTGAATAATTGTTTTGGGAACAAATTTTTCTACCGTTTTGATAACGGGGACTTCAACAGTTTTCGTGACCACATCGACGGGTTGGTACGCCGTTAGGGCAACCCACTTTCGATCAACGGTGGAAGTTTCTTTGGCATCCATGCAATCTGCCTTTTGGAAGCTGTTGGAGTTTTTGATTGAGCCTTCCATTTTGTTCGTCTGACGGGAGGATATACAGCACACGAGAGAAGCCTTTCCGGAGGCAAAAAATAAATAAATAAAATAAATAAATAAAATAAATAAATAAATAAAATAAATAAAATAAATAAATAAAATATAATAAAACAACTGGGAAAAGAAGGTGTAGCTAAAAATTAGCACTATTGGGAAAGCAGGCTAATTTCACGGATTGCTCATTTATGTGCAATTAGGCAAGTGCGGTGGTGAACGTGGAAAACTTTTGCGTTCAAATGGGCAGTTGTCGCGTGGAAAATTAAGCAAAAAGGACAAGGCGCTTGAAAATGGCGAATGGGGAAAAAAATAGAACAAAGTTAATTGGCAAAAAACAAATTGACAACAAAAAACAAATTTCCGGCAGAACAAAAACAACACACAAACAAAATACAGTACTAGCTCGGGGCGAAAAAAAAAAAAAAGAAAAGAAAAAGAAAAACACAGATGAAGAATTGTTCTGTTAAGTTTTTAAACGCTAATCAAAATGGTGAAAACCAAACAAAAAGAAGAAAGGAAAAATTAGGAAAAATGTTTGAATTCATGTTAAATCGGTTATCCGCTAAACTTGTTCCATTCAGATTTAATTTGTTTAATCTGTTTAATCTGTTTAACCGGTTTAACCTGTTTAACCTGTTCAACCTGTTTAACATATTTAACTTTTTTAATTTGTTAAACTGATTTTTCGTCGTTTGTTTTTGTTTCCTTCTTATTTATTCATTTGTTTATTTGTTCGTTCGTTTGTTCATTTGTTTAGTTTTTATTTTTTTTTTCACAAATGGCACTATCACTATTTATTACTCCTTTTTAGAAAAAAAAAAAAAAAAAAAAAAAAATAGCTTTACGGCACAATACGCGGTTATCATATGAACAGTTCAGGTAAATTTACTCACCTAAATTTGCGAGTGCACATATCTATTAGTATTTTAAAGGGAGTTGCTGCGAACAATTTAGGGAAATTTTATTACATTTGAATTAAAGAACATTATGTGTACACTTTCCTTCAGCTTTATGCTGTTTTGTTTTTCTCTTTTGTTTATAATGTACACACAAAAACGACATTGTGTGGTACGCGGCTGTAGAAGTGTACGGTACACATGTAAATAAATAGCTGTAAATTTAAAAAAAAAAAAAAAAAAAAAAAAATGCACACAAAAAAATGGCTGTTCATAAAAAAAAAATTCTCATATAACGGTTCACATCTCTCAGAAAAAAAAAAAAAAAAAAATTTGCTACCTATTAGTTATCAAATAGTTTTATGATACCAAAAAGGAATTTATGTGAAATAGCCGCATGTTAGGAAATGGAAATTTTCCCATTCTGCAGGAGATATTTAAATTATTAAAAACTTCCATTACGATTTTCCAGTGTGTAAATTTTTGGTGTACACATTTTTTGCATGTTTATGTATGTACACATGCGTAACACACGTGTATATATGCAGATTTGCCATCCTTTAATATACTGCACAGGTTGAGGACATGCGTGAATTTCTACCCATTCGCCATGTTTATGGAATAATGAAACGCTACCACCATTCGTTCATTTGGTTAATTAACTATATTAAATAAGCAATTCCATTTTTTTTTTTTTTTCTCTCTCTCTCTTTTTACTTTTTTGACGTACGGTACATGTTGCTAGTGGGTAACAAACAAAATGTTTCTATTTTTGCGAGGTGGCCATTTGCGTAAAGCGCCGATCGAATTGCTGAATGAGGGGTACGAGGCCCTTTTCCTTTTCCTTTTCCTTTTCATTTTCCTTCTCAGCAGGTAAAATGACGTAAAAAAAAACAAACATGTGCAAATGTTTTGCGGAAATTTTCCACTTGCGTGGGGAGAAACAGTTGTGGGCGCAGCTAACATATGACCCAGTTTGAGTCTGTACACCTTTAAGTAATTTACTCATATGAATATACGTACACGGGGGAACCTGCCTTCACCTGGACATGCACAAAATAATGTTAAAATGGAACGTTCAACTCCAGTTTTCGCACCTTTGTAACCTTCACAAATGTGCACAACTTCTCACTTTTGTGTTTTTCAAAAATTGTTAGCGGTTTGATAGGTGAAAATAATTAAAAAAAAAATGACGTCTGGTCAATTTTGAGAAATATAATTTTTTGTTCTATTTTATAATGAACGCTGCAGGCGTAGCTAAATTATGTTACGCTATATATATGATTCTTTTTCGCAGTGTGATGATAAAGAAAAAAGGAACATATACAAATGCCACCTACACCTGCATGGCATAAGCTAGTTTTAAAACGACAGTTCAAGATATGTCGCTTGTGAATATTAAGAATCTAATTTGCGATGTGATTAATTTTAAGCGTGTTGCGGGTCATATGCGCCTTCCCGTAAGTAACAGCTCCAAAAAAGGGGTAATTAAACAGAAGCATACTACATTTACCCAACATTGCAGCTGCGTTGGAACGGCTAATATATATAGGTGATTAAAATGGGTATTTTTTTTACAATTTAATTGATCTACAAAAAAATGTTTTTACATTTCCCTTCGCCAGCCTTAATTTTTACCAATATTAAAGAGGCAAATGTAGGAAAAATGTAATAAAATAAATGTACCCATAAATGTATAGTTCATGCGCATAATTTTTTTGATGACAACATATATGTGATGGGCTTATACGGAAATGCATATATAAGTGATATAGGTGCACCTTTTTATAGCATATACTCTGCTGTAACCCCCCCCCTTTTTTTATATTCCATCACATAGCATATCATTTTTGACAAAAAAAAGGGGAAAAAAAAATATTAAGAGGACATATAAAAATGATTAAACTTTTGCAACATATTTGGATAATCGAAATGATGTAAATTAATTTAATGTGGCATTTATGGAGTTGCCAAAATTGAGAATCCTGTGAGTACGTTACTTTTAATGCCTCGCGCATAATACTCTGTGTTGCAGGCGTTGACAAGAAAAGCGTAAATACATAAAATACATTTCCATACACATGCATAGTGCCCTGCGTTTAAAAAAATAAAATAAAATATAAATGCTCCTTCCCGGCAAGGTTTATATATGTATCTCCTTTTTATGGCAACTACGAAAAAGCCTATTATATAAAATTTGAGTGACAATATTTAAGCACCGTGAAAAAGAGTGAACACAGTTGGAGTTGGTAGTATTTGCTACGTGAATTTACGCTTCTTTTTTTCTTTTTTTCTTTTTTTTTTTAAGTCGTTCCATAGGCCACCTTTCTTACCTCTCATCGTAGGCACAAAATTTATATACATATAAATGTAAGCAAAAAAAAAAAATAAAATAAAATAAAATGCATAAATGACTCTTCAATACTAATTTATTAAAACCTCATCTTGCGCATTAAAAACTATACATTTAAAATATAAGAAAAAAAAAAAAATTCAATCACATCATTTCTCGCAATATCGTAACATTGCATGCCATTCGTATGGAACAAATAAAGCACGAAGTGATCTTTAAAAACAATTCAATCGCCTTGTATTTTACAAAAATGTTCCAAAGGAGGAGATAATAAAAAAAATTCACATTCCAACTATATCGTATTTACAATACCTATCACCTACGTGACCGACCAATTTGTAAAAATTTGAAAAAAGGGGAAAATAAACTTTTTGTTAATTTTTTTTTTTTTTTTTTTAACGAACCCTAAACGCAAAATCACCTTGACGATATTTAGCCTTCTCAAAAATGAGTAAATTGATGAAAGGAGCCGTTGAAAGCGAGAAGTTTAGACTTCGTCGCATTCGTATTGCTTTAACCTCCAAAAGTTTGAGGGCCATAGAGAAAGGTAAGAATTTACTGCTCACCCCACCCCCCACCCCCATTTTTTACAAAAAGGAAAAGCAACGGGTATAGTGACGGCAATGTAGTATATATCAGCCATGCCCAAGGGGGAGAAAGAGGAGGAGCTATTATATTTTCTTTCGAAGGGCGTAAATATATTCGTGATCAGCTGATCCGTATACACATGGTGGAGCCGCCGTGTATTCATGTTTTTCCTCCAGTCGTGCATTTTGTCGTGTGCTTTTTCTTTCTAATATTTACTTCCCCTTTTCACTATGCAGTATGCAGCGACATCATGAAGGGCGCGAAGGAGAAGAACCTAAACGTGTCCGGACCGGTGAGGCTACCAGTAAAAACGCTGAGAATAACGACGAGAAAATCCCCCTGCGGTGAGGGTACCAACACATGGGATAGATTCGAACTAAGAATTTATAAAAGACTGATTGATTTATATTCACAATGTGAGGTTGTTACACAGATGACTTCCATCAACATTGACCCTGGGGTTGAGGTTGAAGTTATTATAACAGATTCGTAAATTAAGGAGAAAAAAAAAAAAAAAAAAAAAAAAAAAAAAAAAATTAATTTGATGAAGACAGGGGATGTACGTATACGAGTACAAAGGATCTACATGGTAGAGGAACATTTCGTAGAAAAATAGGAGAATCGTCATGCCCATATTTTGTGCTTGTTGAAATTGCTGTTTGAAGTGCTTCATTCCTCCTTTATTTACTTTTTTTTTTTTTTTTTTTTCTCTCTCTCCTTTTTATTACGTTTCCTGTTACGCTTTTTACTACGCCACTTGTGCGCTTCCTTCTTTTGTTTTTTTATGAATTTTAATTGAACCAAAAAGTGGATAACAGTTAGGAATAAACGTAATTAATTTACTTGTGAATAGCTTAATTTAAAAATTGGAAAAAAAAAAAAAAAAAAAGAGAGACATTCATATTTTGCTATTGTGTTGGCACACATTGTATTGCTCATTTGGAAAGTTGCGCCATTCAAAGCGCACCAGAACAATTCCATCTGTGGAAGGTATGTTTTAATTTGGGCAAAAAAAAATTCCAAGGAGGAGAGTTTGAAACGCCTGTTCCCGCAGGAGGGGGGTGTATATTCTCCAGGGGAAGTATAGCAATCCAGTCATGTATCCACTCCGGCTCAGTGACTTGCATTGTGTTTTGCCATACGAACATAACATGCTATTTAAAAAAAATGGCGCATGTTTTACAAACATTATGCGCATTAAATGGTTTTGATAAAGGGGGGAGAGGGTCCACATGAGGATAGCTTAATTTGGCACAAACGCACATTATGCCATTTTCAATTGGGGAAATACGTTTTAAGAAAAAAAAATTTGTTGCAATCAGTTTGGGTGAATTAAAAGGTGAAATGTGTTTGTAAGGGTTTACTTTCTTTGTCTACTGTCCATTTTGTCTCTCTTTTCTTTTGCAGTCCATTTTTACTAAATTGATTATCTTCCAGTGTTTCCCAAAAAATGTGCATTTAAAAAAAAAAGGAAGGTGGGGTAAATAAAATTTGCCTCTTTTTCAAGTTCCATTTTTTTTTGCATATTTTTGATATGACACATGCATAGTTGTAAGAATACGTTGGAGCAACATAGACAATTTTTTTTTTTTTTTTTTTTTTTTTTTTTGCTCCACTTTGAAGGAATGCAATTCAGTGCACATCACATTTACACAGTTGTGTCATTTGGGCGGAGGGTTAGAATTGGTCTATTCGTGTAGCTGTGTACGTATAGCACATGTGCGTTTGGCCAATTTTGTTTTCTTTCGTTTTCCAAAACATGGCGTTGTTAGGAGGAAAATTTTGTGCGTAAAACAAAAAAAAAGAGGGGGATAATTGTGAAAAAAAATTACCTTTTCCCGCAACAGGGCGGTTACATTTAGTTGCGTCCACGTCGCGTCGGTTTCACGTCCATGTTCCATCCTGTTGCAGTGCGACTGTGTAGTGCATATATATGTGTATCTTTTATTTTTTTATTTTTTTTTTCCTATTTGAACATCTTCATTGCGAGTATTTTAATGTCTACCCCCATGGTCCAACAAACGCATGCATGCGGTGGTACCAAGTCTTTCCAAATGTAAAAAAAAAAAAAAAAAAGAAAAAAAATTCCACTCAGAGAGATTAATTCTGAGGACATGTAACAAGTCTATTTTGGGGAAATGGGGGTATACCCAAGATGACTGCGTGCACACCACAACTACATACGCAGACGCGTCAAATTGTTGGATTAGTTAAAAGGTGAGAGTTCCATGATCTATCTGTTTGTGTAAAAACTTTTTTTTTTTTTTTTTTTTTTTTTTTTTAAGTACTAATTTTAGTTTAATTTTGTTACTCCGCGAGTGTATATTTAAAACTTTGTGTGCGCTTGACTTGTGCGACTGGATATATTCTCATTGGAGTGGCCCCTCATATATGAATACCATTTTTTGCGTATGCGCTTTTCCCCTTCTACTTGTGTCGAAGGGTAGGATTATGCACAACGGTCAATCAATTGATTTGTTCATTCGTTTGTTTGATTGTCTCTTGTATGTACTCCACTCCGTACAAAGAGCCATCAAAGCTTGTAAGAGAATTAAGCAACATCGAACCGTGATTGATGCAGATCCCCTTGTTTACCCCAGACAACTCGCCATCTGTAGCGCGGTGTAAATGTAGGCATACATGAGGAACCCCCTTTAAGTGTCACCCCTTTTGCGCATTTTTCCAGAACAAAACAAGTTGTAACATGTGTAGACGGGTAAGCTCAACTTCCTGAAGGTGATAAAATTAATCCATCCGTTAGAGTAAATATAGTTGTCCCACTATTGGATTGATTCTTCTCCTTTTCTCCGTGTACAAAGAAGATTGTGGGAGAGAACAAAATGAACGTATTTAACTTCTCCAGGATGGAGAAGAACAAAGTGAATGAAACACAGCCGGTGTATGCGAAAAAGGGAAGATCACATGACAGTTCAAATGAAGAATGTAGTAAGTTAAAAATAAAAGGGGGGCACATAACCCACATGTGTAGTGAAGGAATGCCTGGGAATAGTTTAAATGCGGGGTATACAAATGGACACTCATTAAATAACATGTTGATGAAAAAAAAAATTGGAAATGTGCATAAGGACGAATGGAAAATAAAAGAACCTGTATTACTTTGTGACAAATCAGGTAATCAGAAAAAAATTGATGTACTCGTATACCCAGTTTGTGATCAGAATAATTTTTATAATTTAAAGGGAAAAAACAATGACCCCCCACGTAAGTATGTTAGTGTCGGCAGTGCAAGCCACGGACGGGAGGGAAAACAAGTGTGCACAAAAAACTTTTTTCTTCAGAAGGCGTCTACAAATGAAGCTTTTTTTACCTGTGGAAATAGTAATAAGATGGAAAAAGGCTTCCTCAAAGGAGAAGACGAAAAAAAAAAAAAAAAAAAAAATTCCCCCGCGACAGAAATGTTGTCTGAAATGGGTACTGCACACAACAAAAAATCAGTTCATTCTGGTAACATCGAATGTGTGAGTGAATTCACTCATCAGTTAAAAAATAAAAATGAGATGTTATATCCAGTTGATTACAACGTAAGTGATGCTGTGTGTTTTTCCTACAAGGGTAAAAAAAACGAGGGCAATTTTCCCGGTGTTTTTTCCGCCACTATGGAGGAGAAGGGTTTGCACGCCTGCGTCAACTGTGTGAATTCAAATGTGGAAGAGCAACATTTCGTGAGTAGCCCCCATGGAGGAATTTCTACTCAGGGTGAATTTCATCAAAAGGGCGTAACGTTACCCCATAAGAAATGTGCAGACACGCCGCCCAGTAAAAGAAGCGAAATAATATATTCAAATCCTCAGGGATTCGAGGACAATTCATGTAGGGAGGATCGAATATTAAGTGGCTGCCTGCACACATTTTCGGAGACAATCCCTGAGAGGAAGATTTCCAGGCTCATTAGCAAAGGGGAAGAAGAGGAATGGTCCAGTGATACACCTGACAGATTTGATGAGCCTTTCTTATGTGATACCCTTCATGGCTGTGGTGATGTTGACGAAGGAGAGGAGAATAAACCCCTCAAGTTATGCAGAAGGAGGATTAATGAACACACAGATTGGTGTCTCATGAAAAGCGGTATGCATATTATGAAGACGAGTGGAAGTAACGGATCATCGTTTATGAAAAGGATGGGGATGGAGACACAGGGAAGTGTATCTGGGGGGGTGGAAAATAAGTTCAGTTTAATATGTGGAGGGATATTACCAAGTAAGTGCAGAGGATCATGTGCAGAGGGGTTGGACAATGTCGCGAAGGTATGCCAGATCCCCCCAGATTATATGATGCCATATGAAAGAAGCTTGAAGGACCAGTTTAGATGTCAGGGAGGAATGAATAACCTTTCCAGGTCGATCAGTGAGGTAATTATAGAAAATGCTGACGAAGTGGGGGAAGGAAAATCCACGGAAGATTTATACTTCACTACGAAGGAGGAAATGAAGAAGAATAAAGAAAAGGGTGGAGAGAATATGGTGACATACAATTGCTCAGACGATGTGAATACACCTGGGGAGGATGCCCTTGTGATGGATAAGGATGAGGGAGATATGCATGAAATGAGTACGGGGGGTGAGGAGGAGGAGGACACCAGAGATGTGTTCATAATGCACGATGTAAGGGGAGGTGAAAATGTTGTATGTTCTTCCTACATGGAGGATATGAAGAAGGGGAAATTGTCAACACATGGATCCTTCACTACTGAAGTGAGTTTTGAAAGGGAAGGGGAAAATTCCTCTGGCTGGATAGGCCAAGGGGTAATTAATGTTGTACCTGATGTTCCGTCTAATGAGATGCGTACCCCCTACTTAAGTGATGACAGGAGGAAGGGAAAGGAAAGAGGAAAGAGCTGTGAGGAGGATTTAGGAATGAAATGCATAATGCACTTGCTGACTGTGTTGGAGAGGGAACGGAGGAGGATCGGGAGAGGGGGAGAAAAAAAAGGGGAGGTGATGAAGAAGGGAAGAAGAGGCACTCATGATAAGGGAGAAGGTGACGCACGTACATATTTTGCGAAATATGTGGATGAAATATTTAGGAATGAAGAGGAAGTGGAAAATGGACACATAGGAGGAGAAGGAACTAAAGGGGAAAGAGAAAAAATGACCGATAGGAATGGAAAAGGGAAGGAGAAGTGGTGTGCCGCCCTGTTAGACAGGGTGGAAAACCATCTAGGGGCCCTGGACATTACGCTTAACGAAATTTTACAGCTTAACAAAGTGAAAAAGATATTCTGGTACTTGTACATGAAGTATAAAGTTGCTGATAGCATCACCATCGAGAAATTCTGCGAACTTCTGAAGGAGAAAATAAACGAAGAAATGAGTAAAAATTATTTTAAAGAATATGTCATGTGGGAAAACTTTCATTCATTTTGCAAAAGCAACGTTGGGAATTTCGACTACAAAATAATGATTTTAGAAAATTTATTTTGCCTCTTAAAATCCTATCCTCTGGATTATGAAGAGAATAAAGGATGCTTCTACATGCTGAATCCGCAAAGGAATAAAATGATGAAAAGTTCAAGTGTGCATGAAGAGAAAAATGCAAAAGTTCATTTGGTGAAGAATAAAATGAACTATTTGAAGTTGACAAGAGAAGTTAATATACATTTTAAAAATAATTTTTTTTTTCTGGACAAGATTTTTATCCCCAAGGATGCTTTTTTCTTCGTAAAGGATATGCAGAATATCAGGTTGAAGGATGGCTCAAGTAAAACGTTGTATGTACACCAGGCTTTGGTACAAGATTTAAATGAAGACTCAGAGGAGAAAAATAGTTTTGATGGATTCTACGCAGGGAATCCGCCACACCAGTCAGACTATTATAAGTATATTCGTAAGAAGAAGGTACAGAGCAAAATGAGGAAGATGAAAGAATTCATTTTGTACTATTATGGCTTCCCCTCAGTTCAACATTTTTTTGAGGCACTCCTTGAATTTGAGCGAGAGTATAAAAAGGCACAGAGGGGGTGGTCGTCTCTGAAGGGCGGAGTTGTACAGGAGGAGGCCACTCAGTCATTGGAACTGACGGCGAAGTTGTACGATAAGTATGGAAGAAAACCTCGTGTGAAGGGGTGGTGTGATGCACACGTAGGGGGCACTTACCCCCAGTTTCGTAATTACCATTTGAAGGAGTATCCTTTGGAAGGACAAGGAGGAAATTCGGAGAAGAAGGTAGACGGGGTGAAGATCATGGAAAAGACGAGAGAATCGAATAGGCAGTTTGGAGAGAAATTTCCAGACACGCAAAAAAGGAACCACTCAGAGTATACGTACGATGAGGAAATAAAGTGCGACATCGCCGCTATGTTTGCAAAGTGGAGGAAGGAGGATCATCAGGATAAGCAAAAAACGGACTTGCAAAAAACGGACTCGCTAAAAATTGATTCGATAAAAATTGATTCGCTAAAAATTGATTCGCTAAAAATTGATTCGCTAAAAATTGATTCGCTAAAAATTGATTCGCTAAAAATTGATTCGATAGAAAGGAATGTTCGCAAGGAAGAAGAGGGAAATGTGATATTTCCATGTGAGGGTGGTGGCCACTGCAGTGAAGAAAGCGAACCATACTGGCTGAGCGAAACCATCGAGGAGGTATCCCCTACGTATGAAAATTTCTTCAACACAGTTGATGCGGCAAAGAAGGTCAAAGAAATAAATTTAAGGACACTGAAATTATTTACAGAAAATATGAGGAAGGTGAAAGGGTACCCAAATTTCACATCGGTTGATGAAGTCTTCTGGGGTATTTGTTTCTCTGATCCAGATTTACCTAAACATATCCTATGTGAGAAGAAAATATTTCCGAAAAATGTGAGCTTTAATGGTTTTATGAGGAGCATGAGGTATGTACCTTATGTCATTCCCGATTTCCCCGTGCCGAGCAGACATTTTATATCAATGTATCAAAGTGAAAAAGCTAATGAGGTGTTTAATTCGAGAAATGCTTTTTTAAATTTGTTGAAGTATGACGGGAAGAATTCCGAAATGGTTTTACTGAGAAATAAAATAATCTATGACATTGTTAAATTGTTCGTTTTTCTTTCATCTAATTTTGGGGTTGAGACGGGGAAATATGGGAAAGCTGCGGGGATGTCACATGGTGACGCGACCCCCATGGTGGACTCCTCTTACTACATCAACTACAAGTATAATTTGAAAAAGGGAAGGGAATGTGTTTCCAATAGGGGTGAATATCAGGACACGTCTAGTAGTTGTTCCTTATATTATATCCCCAGTAGCTTGGATGACGAGATAGGGGATGATAGCGAGGGAAGCCTTTCAGTAACGCAGAAAAATGAAGGGAAGGAAGGAATGCCCCATGAAGGTTACCATATAAGCCATTCGACGTTGGAACAGGGGAGTCGTAAAATGGAGAAGAAGGAACAGTCATATTGTAGGAGAAGACACCCTGATGAAGGATGTTCGAATTCAGTGGCAGAACTACTAATGAGGAAAAATAAAAAAATGTCTTACAAATATGTACCCAAGTGGCACATGTCAAATGATATGTTTTTATCTCGACTGGTATCCTTTGATGAAATTCAAATTTCTTTGGAGAAAATATATCCACTGTTCATGATTCAGACAGCGCTAATTTTTATGATTCACATTTCCTGCTGTACGTTAAAGGAGGAAGAGTGGAGGTACTTTTTCGAGGGTCCCTTCACCCTGTACAAGAGCTTAACCCCTGAGGAGGTAGCCATGAGGTATATAAAAATAAAGGGGAGTGAATTCTTCAAACTGAGCAATATTAAGTTCAACAAAAATATAAACCTTCATCAGGTTTTCATGAACATACCAGAGAATATGCAGTGCGCAGAAATTTACAGATTGGCTATAAATGGGGAGAGCACATCAACGGGCTACTCCGCTGAACCTTTCGACATATACCATCTCATGTTCGTTTCGCGTGTGTTTTGGTACATTTTTTTGTACTCCGACAATTTCCTGCTTTTACGGTCATCCCTGTTTTGGGATGCCCCACAATAGGATATAGGTAGACTGCTAGGTTAGCATACGGGTGAGTTTGCTATGTGCAGCTATTCGTAGTGCTACTTTTTTGAGCGACTTTTGCTGCAAAACAATTTCCTTTTTCCTAATTAACGTTTTTATTTTTGCATTAATTTGTACTACTTACCCTTTTCCCTTATTTTTTCTCTTATTTTTTATTCCATTTTTAGTATTTAGTTTTTTTTTTCCGTCGCACCATCCCTTCTACTCTTCCCTCATGCATCGATTTGCAGATGAAATAAGCGACAACATATAGATCGACCTTATCGTAATAAACTGTAAGTGTTTCGCGTCCATTCTATAAAACTTTTTTTTTTTTTTTTTTTTTTTTTTTTTTTTTTTTTCGTGTCGCAAAGAAGGCGATAGTGTACTGTTTTGTTACGTTATTCTTCCCACACCCCTCCACGTGTGTATGTGTACGTGTGGTCAAATTAATTTTTAATCACCATGGTCCATGGCACGGAAGTTTATTCGGGAAAAAGATGAAAAGTCCCATTTGGGGTTATAAAAATATATCCTACTCGTTTTGGAATAGGAAAAAAAAAAAAAAAAAA
Source organism: Plasmodium knowlesi strain H (assembly GCF_000006355.2). Classification (NCBI taxonomy): domain Eukaryota; phylum Apicomplexa; class Aconoidasida; order Haemosporida; family Plasmodiidae; genus Plasmodium; species Plasmodium knowlesi. Next base: position 129,894 of record NC_011909.2, on the reverse strand, counting down.
AATACGAACTGATTTAATGACCCTGTTGGTGTGTTTACATGCGTGTAAAACTCTTTCCCTTTTTTTTTTTTTTTTTTTTTTTTTTTTTTTTTTTGCTGTTGTTCATCATCCCTTTTGAGTGTAATTGCTGGAAGACGCGAACAACTGCGGTGACTGTTTGTTTGTACATGCTACAGCGGTGTAAATGAAGAAAAATTGCCAGGTTTTGCAAACTTTCCTTTTTTTACCTCTGTTAAATTTCATTTAATAGGAAAAAAGGGGAAAAGAAATAGCCCCCTAAAAATGTGGATTACTGAAATGAGAATAATAATTACGTCCGGGATGGAAGTGAACGCACATATGTATCAGTCGGTATTTTTTTTTTTTTTTTTTTTTTTTTTTTCCAAATTAAGGCTAAAAAATATAGAACACATAGTGGGAGGAGAAACGTAAGAAATACAAAAAATCATGACTCATTTACCTTCAAATGGTGAAAATATAAAACACAGTTTTTTTAAATCATTTGAGGGAGAAAAAATTAGGGGAATGCTTTTGAGAAGTTGTTGCAAGTTAGCTCTTTTTCCTCCTGAGTAAATTTTTTTTTTTTTTTTTTTTTAAATATCGAACATTTTGCAGCACGAGGGGGAAAAAATAAAGCAATGGCATAATATGCATGGATGGGAAAGCTAGGCTACCTTTTCTCAGAACCTGAAGTACATGTAGATTATTATTTTTTTTCTTCTTTTTAGTAAATTATTTTTGCGAAATTATATCATTGGCTACATTCGTTATTGGAAGAATGTATGCAAGTATATGACCTTTTCCCCCCCTGGCAGAAAAGTACATTTTACGGAGCTGGCAGGAAGCAAGTAAAGTTACAGTTATATTTTGCCCATTTCGGAAATATATAAGAATTTTTCCATTTGTCCTCCTTATTGTTAAGATTACCAAGTGGAGCATTGAAGAGGCGGCATGGCCTAATGTGTGGGAGGCACAAAATGTGGGGAAAACCTTTTTCAGAATAATCACATATTTATTCTGTTGATATATTTTTATCATATTTGTAAGAAACGTTACTTTTTTTTTTTTTTTTACTCCTTCCGTTTTTCATTTGCTACACCAATGCTGTCAATAAGGAAGAGCAACGTTTACGACCTGTTGTCAATGCAACAGTGCAATAGCGTAAACCTGCCGGAAAATTACAATATGAAATATTATTTTTACCATGCGTTATCGTGGCCGTCGCTGAGCCAAGTAGCAGAGGATGGAAGGGGAAAAGTTTGCGGATACACCTTAGGAAAGTTGGAAGAAGAAAATGATAAGAAAGGTCATTTAACTTCTGTTGCCGTTTTGAAAACGTACAGGAAGCAGAAACTTGCTTATTATTTAATCACACAGACACACCAATTTGTGAATGATATATACCATGTGCATAACATTTGTTTGCATGTTCGAGTGAGCAACTATGCCGCGTTGAATTTGTACAATAACTTGTTAAATTATAAAGTGAAGGAAGTCGAGCCATTGTATTATGGAAATAAGGAAGACGCCTATTTGATGGAGCACCAGTTTGTTAAATAGATCTACGCTAGATAACAGAGGAGTTTTTTGTGGTGCCCATCACACCTTCGTGGAGTTGATCATCTCTATGGTGTTTCAACATTATAGATGTAAATTACCAAATGACATGAACATATTTACGAACATTGTGATGGGAATTGCGATATTTTACGTCGCAAGGTAGGTACGGAAAAAAGAAAAGTGTGATATTCCCATTTAAAGTGGCATTCAATGCTTAGAGTATGTGTGTGTGTGGGGGGTATCCCATTTCACGAAGTTTCCCCTTTCTCTTACACCACAGCACATTTTGAAATTTGCCCACGTTTGACAATTTTTCAAAAATTGGATAACATAAAATGAAAGCCCCATTTGTTAGAAAAAAAAAATAAAAAATCATACAGCTCTGAAATTGAGCGTCCTTAAGGTTTCCCTTTATTGGATTACCTTTGCAGTTACTTTTAATTTTTTTTTAATTTTTTTCTTTTTTCTGTAAATGCTTGAGCTAGCTAAATATTCTTGCAGTCGTACACACGTCTTTTTTTTTTTTTTTTTTTTTTTTTTTTTTTTTTCCAATTGTGAAATACCTGAACGGTTAATATTTTTTTGTGTTGTTGCATTTCCGCGATATATGTGTGTGTCCTTTCGTGTAACTTTTAATTAACAAAACGAACAAAAAGCTGCACATATATATGTGTTGCTTTTTTTTAATATGAAAATTTTCACAAGTTTATCGAATTTTGAAAGATTCAAAATGTGGAGGAAAATATGCAACTTTGCGTTTTTTTCACGAAAAAGACAGAAAAAAAAAAAAAAGAAAAGGGAAAAAATGCTGAGCGGTTTGTGATTAACAGAATTGTGCACATGGATGAGGATCGTGTGAGCTTCATCCTCGTAGATGTTTTGGGGAACTATTGTTCGTCGCCCAGTTCTTCCTTTTGGGGGTACTGCTTGTTCTCTGTTTCTTCCCACTTCACACCCCCATCTGCTTCTTCTCCGTTTAATTCAAACTCCCCTAAGTCCTCCTTAAACATTTCTCCGTAATACTCCCGTATGTTTTCCATCTGGCAAAGCAATTGTGTTTGCTCGCTTAAATTGCTGAGAACGAAATTTAAAAATGGGACTTTTTTCCGATGTTTAATTGCTTGGGCCAACATGTAGCGAATTCGTTTGCAGTTTTTCTTCAACCAGATGTAGCCCTGCGAGGGAAGCGGTCGAAAGTGGTGCAATGTGGTACAAAGCGGTGAAAAAAATTGCAAAAATGACGAAGCAGTATCGCTATTTTGTGTGTAACCATGAGGCATAAAAAGAAAAAAAAAAAAAAAAAAAAAAAATTTTCAGCATTCCGTTGTAGTAAACTTATTCACATGTATTAATTATGGTGTAGTACCTGTCTGGAATCGATTGAGTCCCCCATAATTTCGATAAAAACTTTTGCCACAGAACAATCACTGTTCAGCTGGACACGATGAATCCCTATTCCTTCAATTATATCTTCATCGATGTGATACTTATAATTTATCTTAATCCCTTTTTTGTACAGAATTGATTGGAGTGTCTCCTTCAGTTCCCTCTCGAATCTTTTCTTGTATATTTCATGGCGACTCGAGTTTTTATTAGTAAAATAAGTGACGGTAGCGTTTTTGATTGATGCCTTAGAGTTGCTAAAGCGCACATAATTCAAAGCGTGGAACCTCTTCTTAATGTTGAGGGTGTAGTTTCTATTGGTGAGTGTAAGCAGGAGGAGAAGAAAATATAGGTACATTTCAGGGCGTTTCTGTTCTTTTGGAGGGAAAAAAACAGTGTGCTGCTTAATGAAGCGCAACTCATTTTTATGGAAGGTCACTACCCCTATGTAAGTACCGGACTGGTTCAATGATTGTTCATATTCAAGTAGCTTTGCCGGGATGCCCGATCTTGCGTCACGACTTTGGCATAGCTTTGTCGCGGCTGTGACACAGCATTGTCGTGACTTTGTCACAGATTTATCAACAAGTGGTGCTATTACTTCATTGGTGAAAAAATCAACCTGCACATGGCAGAGAAAAAAATGAATCCAATCTATTATCCGTTAGTGAAAGTTTTGCGCAGATATATACTGCTCCGATTTGTTGTTTTTTTTTTTTTTTTTGTGGGGATTCGCAAAAGTTCTTAACCCGCTGGAGTTACTGCACTTCCTTTAGCCTGCGACGGAAGCGATCGCAAATGTTATGATTTTTTTAAATTGGCTTCATATGAAAAAGCATGTGTTTTGTTTGGGCGCAACAATCTGCAAAGAAAATATTTTGTCATGGTAATGTGCGAAAAAATTCGACTGATGGGGGATGGTTACAAAATGTCGGATCTGACTCATGGCAAGGCAAATTATATTATGTCTTGAAAAGTTTGTATAAATATTGTATGTGTACATGGGATGAATTGTAGCAAAACTGTGTGTCACATGGTACAGTGTACAGTATTCTTAGGAGAGTAAATAAGCGAAATGGAAACTATGTATTGTCTTGTCAGCTTAATGGAGGGGGGGGGGGGGGGGGTAAAAAAAAAAAAAAAAAAAAAGGGAGGAAAGTATTGCCTGAGCATGTGTAAGAAAGCAGTTCCTACGTGTACACATATTTGTGGGAGTTAACCCCAGTAAAGGGACAAAATTATTTGTTCAGGAGCAATGCGTAGCCCCCCCAAGGGAAAATTAGTTGATGTTGCTTCTTTTTTTTTTTTTTTTGCAAAAACTGGAATACTTGACATTTGCATGGCTCAACTGAAGGGAAAAAAATAAATCCGTGTTACTTCTCACATCACAAGTGAGATCACCAGTCAAATGGGTGAAGCGAAATGTTGATAAATTTAAAAAAAAAAAAAGAAAAAGTACGTACGCAATATAGACATTTTCGTTGCCTTATTTTTAAACCATTAAATTGCATAAAGGACAATTCCTTAATGAGTTTTATTTTAAAGGCAATAGACAAATGTGTTCACATAAAAAAGAGGGGAAGTGGGAAGAAGAAGCATCCAGGAATATTCCTGTGTGTTATTTAAAAGTAAAGGCGCGATATTTTAATACAAAAAACGAGGGTAAGAAAAAATGTATATAAAAAATTATTGTACGCGTAGGAAGGGATAAATGGGTCTCCTTTATCAACTATAAAACTGTAGTGTATTAAAAATGTGGACCCATTTTGAAATTTCGTTATTCGCATTTTTTTTTAAACAATTACAATAAAAAAAGGGAAATGAAATGCACATTATCATTTTTAAAAAAAGGGAAAACTACTCAGCGCGTATATCTACTCATGTTCACGACTTTAAGAACAATCGTTTGCGAATTATTTTCGCATGTTTTTCAATTGGCTTCTTTGAATTTTTCTTGACTGACCTACAATTGTGTATACTGGCAGTTGAGCACGTTGGTATTTAGAAGAATGCACCTCGCTCCGCTCTTCTTTGTGTCTGCATTTTTGGCACTTTTATTTGGTTATATATTTATCCGTTTATTTCATTCCTCCCCTTTTAATCATCCTCCTCAGGGGTGTGTGGGTGCTTCTCGGGCGGTAAGTCGTTTGGATCCCTCAGGGGCTGAGGCGGAAAAGAAGAAAATGCGGTGCAAGTATGAGAGGAGGTGAAGGATACGGAAATTATTTAACCTTTACTGGGCACATTAACACGCACACAAGGAGGAAAGAGCATGGGCGAATCGTCATAGAGGCACACCGATATGCCTGTATGCACAATCTTACGTTGGGGGGGTTTTTCCGCAAAATATATTTTTTAAAAAATAAATTTCCTGACATGGCTCCCATAAACCCGGAAAATATTATAAATAAGTAACTGGGAAAACTGATGGCATATTTTACTTGTTGTAGTTTTCCGTGAAAAACGACACCTGTCCCTGCGGGCTACGAAGGCAATGAGGCACGTCGGTGTGGATATATGTTGTGATGTTGTATGCAGCACAGTTGCAAGTGCAACTATAGTGCATATTGGCAAGCGCATTAGTATATCAGCGACACTTAATTAAACGAACCGGCTTGGGGAGGGACTTGAATTCACTTGATACAAAACGAATGGAGCGGTTTTTCTGCGTAAAGAATGGGCACAAAAGTCAAGTTAGGAAAATGAATATTTCGAAAGGGAAGGGTGTGGCACGAATAAACGTGCTCTATTTATCTTATTATAAATGCACAGTTGGGTTGGCTTCCCCCAAATGTGTGTATGTGTGTATGTATGTGTGTGTGTGTTTGTGCGTATTATGTATGCCCGAAGAATGGATACACTAATGTGGCAAGGAAGGGATTCGATAGGGAGAATATTTGCCCGTTAAACTTGTAATTCGTTCATGGACATCTTTTCCCAGAGTAATCACGGAAAAAAGGGGCTACATTTTTTTTTTTTTTTTTTTATTTCCTTCTTAAAAAGCAAACACTTTTGCCTACAAAATTTGCTCTGTTCACGTGTTCGCTATTTTTCAACCTCCTTTTTTATTCTTACTAAGATCATCTTATCAAAGGGGGAAGGGCAAACAAACCGATGCAGTTTTTTTCACTCTCCTGGATTGAAGGTATCTTAAAGGGGGCAAGCGTTTCTTCCTGTGAGTGTTGAGAAGTGTGTGTGGTTTGATTTTTACTTCTGAATGGCGTTGTGTAAGTTCGGCTATATAACTAAATGGGGAGGATATTAATATATGGCCCAGCGGGCGCCTTGGGGAGATCATACCTTTTATGGCAAGTTAATACCCATTAAGAGGTAATCTTCTGTATTCATTCAGTAGGATTGCAGGTTCAAAAGGGCGACTTATTAAGTTTGGTCTGAAAGGTACATCCCCCGGGGTGTTTTTTTTTTTTTTTTTTTTTTTTTTTTCCTCTGTGTGAATTAGTCCTGGTTGGGTAAAGAAAGTGGAAGGAGTGGCACCGTGACGGGGTGATAAAAAACTCCTGGGTGCTGAAGTACCTCCCTCGATAATATATCGTTATTATGATGTCAAACCAGTCGAACAGGGGAGACCAAATGTTTTGTAACACGAAGGATTTTAAAAGTTATCGGACTGGATGTGCAGCTGTTTATGTATGGACCATAAACGCATAGGTGAGTAAAACATTTTGCGGAACTCTTTCTGCTTCTTTGAGGGGCAAACGCTTGTTCATAACTGCGCATGGTTATTCAGTGTGAGTATTTTTTTTTTTTTTTTTTTGTTTTTGTACATATAGAGGGTAAAGCTATAGTTATATAACATGGCGATCTTTTAAATGGTAAAAATTGCGGGTAAATTTTCACTTTGAAGGTGCGTACACATGGTGATAATTATATTTTTTTCCTTGGCGATTGAGGTGCGTACATTTTGCACGCCCCATCGGTGAGAATACGAATGAAAGGGGTAAACTCAAGTTGTGAGGTGAAGTCAGGGGTGGAGTGTTTTATTTGTGCAACTAGGGAAGGCGGGTTCATTTTGGAAGGTAAATGGTCGTTAGGCTAATTCAAAAGGGGGGAGACATATAAAATATAAACCAAGCGGGGGAGTGGAAAAAAAAAAAAAGGTAAAGAACATGAGGTGAAGCCAGTGGAAATGGAAAGAAGTGTCCCTTCCCGTAATGTTCCGCCGAAGAGGCAAATACGGGAACGTGGAATTAAACGGAGTGGAAAAAATGTTAGGCGTTGGCGGGGAGTCAGAAATAGGAAGTTCAAATTGGACTTGAAGTTTGTTCCGCAAGGGGGGGAAAAGGAGCGGTTAAAAATGGCCGTTAAAAAGGGCCGTTAAAAATGGCCATTAAAAAAGGCGGTTAGAAAAGGCCGTTAAAAAGGGCCGTTAAAAAAGCAAGTTTACAAATGAGACCAAAAAAAAATGGAGGCTTCCGTAACCATCCAGAGGTCAACCCCCACGAGCGGGGAAATGCACAAATTGGGAGAGGCCGAATGGAAGGTCTTCAAATATGTTTTCCTTCGGGTCCTCATTGAAAGGAGTCTAGGGGAGGGGGGGGGGATCGCCAGAACGGCAACCAAGGTGTAACGAAAACAAAGGGGCAGGGATGACAGTGGAGCGGCAGAGGTGGGGAGGTCATCTCGAATGGGTTCATCTGAGTTGGGTTCATCTGAGTTGGGTTCATCTGAGTTGGGTTCATCTGAGTTGGGTTCATCTGAGTTGGGGTCATCAAAAATGTGTTTATATCCGTTCGGCTCGCTTCCTCTTGGACAACTTGGTTACAATCCGTTGTCAAGTGCGGTACGCGGCTAGACACCCCCCTGGGGGCGGCGTCTGTTGATGCAACCGGCAATCTCCTTGAGGTACAAGAGGTAGGGCAACTCATACTTGGAGAACAGAATGCGCCGATTGATCTCCACTGTCCTTGAACAAAGAACATAAGAATAAATAATGGTGAAAGAAATACAAGCAATGATAAAAATGAATTCCATAAAACATTTGTGAATGGAAAAAGACCAGTATAAACAAGTGAAGCAAATGACATATAGAAAAAAAAGTAGATAATGTGTAGGGTATCGAATTATTAACAAAATAGACGTTTGCACTATTAGCATATGGATGTATATGTACACGTAGTAGGGGCTGATGAAGTAATCCAGCGAGGTTATGACCACGTAAATATCCGATGATGATATAATGAGCTTGGCAAAGCACAAAAGAAGGGTGACAAAATAATACCGCTTAATATTATATGTGGGTTCCTTTCGTATTGTAAATGTTAGAAAAAGTATGTATACGAGATACACAATTATGTTTATTATAGATTTGAAGAAATAGTAGCGCACGTAATTATACTGTGTCCGTAGTGCCCCGTTTATCATCCTTCTGGTTGTTGTGTAATACAAATTGTATGCTGCAACAAAATCTAGAGTAATTATATAGATGATGAGGTATATGGATATATAATACGTTTTGGTTATAATATTTCTGTTAAATTCGTCCATCCAGGACACGTAGCATTTTTCTAATTTTGCATTTTTGAATAGTCCTAGTGAATCCCTTTCAGGGATGAATATTTTATTTTTCCAAATTGCGTTTTGCATGACGACTTTTTTTTTTTTTAAGTCAGAAAATATTTTCTTCGTCATATCGAAGATGTTTTTAAAATATTGTGGAATGTGAACAAATAAATATTGTATCTTTGGATTCTCCCAAAAAAATGAAGTATATTTTTTTTTTTTTTTTTTCGTAAAATATTTTTTTTTTCTTGTTATCGCGGAGGATGATAATGGGTATAACGACGACAATGATAATAACGATGCGTCTTTTGTTCTTTTTTTTTTTTTATTTTTATGGTCTTGATTGCTGATATCTAGTTGCACAATTTTATCTAACATTTCGTGTTGTCTTGTTGAATTCTTCTTACTATATTTACAATTCGAGTTGCTATTACTTCCACTTTGCAACTCCCTGTTTGTGAATGTCATAAGCTTCGTATTTTTGCTACATCGGGAGGTGTGTCTGTGAGGGGTATTTTCTCCCCAGTGACTCACGTGTCGTGAACTCTTAGACTTGTTCAGGAGATGTTTTCTTTGATAATTTATTTCCTTTGTGCAGGGCGTTAGGTAATCTTTCGGATGGACTTCTCGGCCTTCTTCAGATATGTCTACCTCGTTCTGCGTTGGTTCTTTTTGTCCATTCGGTTGATCTTTTTCGGGCAATGTTCTTTCGAGAATGTCTGAAGCGTCGTCGTTTAACGTGGACTCGAATTTACTTTGATTTTGGCGACTTTCATCGCCCAAGTGATCCGTGCAGTTACTGTGCGCAGAGGGTCTTCTTCCTCGTGGGCGGGGCACACCGTCTGGGTAGGCTTGAATTGCGTTTTTTCCTCTGGGGATGACCTCTATTTCGCCATTTTCAACCCGTTGATATTCGACCGCTTGAGAGGGCATATCACCCTTTCTAGCTCCGCTGCATATACTGACATAGTGTGTACCTTTTATTATATTATAAGGGCATGTTATCAAATTGCAATAGTAGGTATGATCATTTCCGTTTGAGTCATGCTCAGTTGGATGATTGGTGGGGTCTTGTTCTTTACGCATTGTGCCACCTCCCCCTTTGTTGCTTACGCGTCCATTTTTCTGATTATCCATTTTGGTGTTGTTCGCTACAACCAAGCTGTGTGTACTAATTTCCCGATGCGTACTTTGTTCTGGCGTCACATCCCTGATGTATAATCCGCTAAAATGGGTCTGGTAGTACGTAGGCTCTTCATTTGGGGAGGAAATACATCTATTGCGGTACGAGTTGGATGAAAGATTATTCTCTGATGGTGTATGAGCTGATGTATCTATCGGATGGCCCTCGAATCTGTCGTAAGGCTCCCCCCTCTTCCCCTTCCCAGACATGTCAATCACTGCAGCGGATTTGATCCAACTAGAGTTGGAATTGCTCATTGGAAAATCATTCTGGGTATTAGTTGACGTAATTGGGATGAGCACTTGATCGTCCTGGGGGTATCGTCTGGACGAGTTGTTCGTCCATCGGTTATCATCCTCCCCATGGGTAGTAGTTGAGTAGTTGGGATTAGCCAGTTGTGAGGGGTCCAACCAATGTTTGTTTGAGTTGTTTTCAGTGTCTGAGATGGTAGAAGATTTAGATATTTTTTTTTTTTCTGCCTTTTGTTTGCATGCATTATCCTTATGATTATTTTTTTCCGAAGCACATTTTTTACAAATGGAGGTTGAAGGTTCTTCCGCTAGGTTAGAGTTGTAATTATTATTAAGTGAAAGTGTGTTAGATATTTTAAAGTTGGTTGTGCAGATGGAGTTATGTTTGGTGGGAGAGTTGGCAAGGCTTTGACTGTTATGGTAGGGATTGTATTTTCCACATACTAGTCGATCTGCCCCTTTTGGATTGTGTTTGTCTCTTTTGGTTCGTCCAAGGAGTAACTTGTTCGTGTGATTGACCTTGTCCTGGTAGAAAGTACCATCAAGAAGCTGGTCCTTCGAATTCGGGTGAAGAGTATCCCTACCCAAAACAGATTGACTCTCTTTATTTAAAATATCATTAGTGCCTGCTAAATCTGAGTACGTCTTGGACTTGATACACATGTAAGAATTGAATAAGGATGAGAATATTTGTTTTTCCACACTCTTCACTTCCTTCGATGCGACAACATACTTGCATGGGTTTCTCTTCGAAATGACGATAACAGTACACAGTTCGTACATACGAAAGTATAAGATGTTTCCACCGATAATTTGCACTAGGTAGCATAGGAGATCCAAGAAGAAGAAAGAAGTGGAATGTGTTATGAGTCCAGTAAAACTTAAATTATATTGTATGATCATTCCTATTAGTGTGCAAAAAAAGAAGAGGCTAATTAAATTGTAGTAGGCATAACCTGTTAAAGCAAAGGAAAAAAAAAGCAATTGCATGTTGGCTATTTTGAAGGAATCAATTATTATGGACAATGAACATGTGACGATTACACTGAGACTGAATAACAATTCCAGGACATATTTTCCTATATCTATCTTTGACAACACAATGGATCTTATTAGAACAAAGCTGATCAGGGAGTATATGAATAGACCCGTCCCAATGCAGAGTGCCCAAAGGTAGGAGAAGTCGAAGTTCAGGTGTTCCTTATTTACGGCTGTGTACCCTATCATGATGAATGTCTGTAAATTTTGGAGGGAAATCAAGACGACGAAGTCTTCCGATTTTATATCGACTGAATGCCTCACAGAGTTCTCCATTTTGTTTGGTACTATTCTATATGTGTAAGCGCATGCGTGTGTGTAATAATATGTGTGTAAGTACGTGTATGTTAGGGTGAGGTGAACATACTCACACCCATTTATTCTTCAGTTACCCTGTAGTGGATAACCGTATTATCATCCCCAAGCAGCACACACGAGGGAGATAAATCGTCCTTACAATTATTTCGCTATGCACTACGTACAAACGATGTACACACATGTATAGGTTTAAAAAAAAATTGGTTAACAACATATGCATTAGGAGAAGGTAAAAAATTGGAGTTACACAATGCGCAGACGCGCACATGCGCATGGGGCCATTTCGAGGAGCACCTCTTGCAATTACACGCCTTGATTATCGCATCGACTTAAAGAGATATGATTTGAAGTAGGTTATGCAACATTGTTATCAGACAAGGAAGAGGAAAAATATTGAAACGAAATGAATTTGGCATTGAAATCGAAGGAAATTTTAATAGGGCATAAAATATAGGGGGGTGGGGGAGGATTTTGTGCACATTTTCCTTTTAACGATTTCTAAAATGTTGAAAGAGATGCCTCTAAAAATGTTTAAAGCATTGAGGAGAAGTTGAACAGTCAGTGGTAGACACCCCGCTGCTCACAGGGATTACTCTCCCCATACGGCTAGATGTGGGAGCCGGGTTAAGTGATGGGAAAGGGAAAAATAGCCCTTTTGTATTACATCAAAGGGATAATAACATGCACATGTATGGACTCATAAGAAAGACAGCAGGGCAGATGACATCTTATAAAAAAAAAATTATCACCATTGTGCATATGTTGAAAGCGAACTGTATGCTCATGTGCATACGCATACATGTACACACACATGCGCATTGGAATAACCGTCCAACTAGGAAAATAAAAAATAAGCAGGAATGAAGAAAAGGAAAATTTTAATTACTATGCATAGCTTTAAATAAAATAGAGGCATTTAGTTAGTCTCCTCTTTGGTATCATTACAAAATTGGTGAGAAGATGAAGAGAGGAAGAAAAAGAAAAAATAAAATAAAAATACGTGTGTAAATTCGCGCACTAACTCGTTTCCTAAAATTGTACATGCGAAAGGTGTAAAAAAAAAAAAAAAAAAAAAAAAAAAAAAAGTGAAATAATCGCAAAACGAATTACCAAAAGGTTTTAAATATACTAATTCGTGTGTACATATATGCGTACGGTTAGGAGAGGCCTGCTTGGTGTATTCACTTTGCCAAAGTTCATTCATCCCCCTTAAGACAACTGCAAGAGTTAACACGGAATGATATTAATTGGTGTAGTAAATATTGGCTATTTTGCGTTTTTTTAAATTAAGCACGAATTGCCTTATCTTCGAACAAATTTGTTTGACTAACATAATGGAAAACTTCCTTCAAAACGAAATTTCAGATGTAAGGAAACTCCTTGGACTAACAAAAACGTTCTATTTTCTGTACAGGAGGCTTTTCCACTCCCCCCCTTCAAAGGTGTGTGACTTATAAGCAAAAGCCTTTTTCACAGTTAAACAATATTTGGGAAAAGAGGAATAAAATGAGTAATTAAAAAAAAAAAAAAAATGCATTAGGGTGGAAAGGTTCAAATGGGAGACTGGGCGAGTGGTCAACACTTTCACTGTGAAACATATGTAGTGGACAAAAGTTAGGAAGAAATTTGTATTTCGCATGTTCTTATTTTCTATCAGATAATTTCGAAAGGGGTAAATTGTTTTAACCTAAACAGGATTATGATAATGATGACGCATTGAAGATTTCCAGCACATGGGGTGGTGGAGCTATTATTCAAAATTATATAATTTTTACGTGAAGAGTTTTGTTATATGTTATAAGAAAGTAGGAACATGAAACATCTTGGGTTACGTATCTCCCAAAAAAAAAGGGGGAAGAAATAGAATAAGGGAGAAGAAAAAAAAAAAAAAAAAACATGCATACATATGGATATACATATAGACATACACATTTCACTTTTGAGGTGGTAAAAAAAAGGGGTGATTTACACCATATCGTATAATGATGCGTCCATCAGAAAATTGCGAAGAATATCAGGAGACTTAGTAAGACAAATATAACGGGTGCGATTAGCCTGAGTGGAAAAAAAAAAAAAAAAAAAAGGTACAATTAATGGAGCGATGAAGAAAAGAGGAGTTTATTAAGAATGTGTGAATTTCGGATTTTAATACGGAGTTCCCAGATTGGCATTTATCCCGCCCCCCTATGGTGAACTGTTGGATGCAGCCTATGCTCAACTTGTGCCTTACGTGATGTTGAGAAAAAACTTGATAATGTCATGCTCATCTACCACGATCCGATCACAAATAAAATTCGTGTTTCGCTTTCTCAAATTCTACAAAAAGGAGGGGAACAAAAAAATAATAAAAATAATAAAGGGGGTGGGGATAGTCGGTGCAGAGCACTTTCAATTTGTGTCATCTCTTAAGGATTGGTTGGGGTGGTACATAGAATGGGACTATACTTGGTCGCTGGACTCCTCTTCGAATTCCCTGGAAAAAGTGGAGAGAAAAAAAAGCATATAACTGTGTATGACTGAACACGGAAAGGAACGGTGCGATGAAATATCAGCTCCGTACGTTCATATCGGCCCAATTTTCAATCAATTATGTCTGCCTTGCGTTGGTGTTTTTGTTCATAGCTTTCCATATGTATAACGTGTGAATGCGCTGTGGGCCACGTTTTAATTTTTTGCGAGACAATCATGCGTAAACTTTCTACATACGCATAGGTGCAAACATGTACAGTAGCACAAAAGGGGGTGTCTATGGAAATCTCTTCACATCTACTTACATGGGTTTAATGATGTAGTTTCCAATTCCGTCTAGGTGTTTCTTTTCTATGGGCGCCTTGAATATTACTATGGCTGCTTCTCTGTTTAGGGAGAGGGGGGTTGGAAAAACGGAAAAATGATATGGTACAAATGAGTGGAACTTGTGCATCCGAAAGGGGTTATACTCCTTCGTCTAATCATGCAACTGCTATGTTGTGTTGTATCTTTTGTTAATGGGTACATAAGTACACAAGGGAATGTTTCTGGTATGGGTATGTCTAGGGGGCAGACGCAGGAACGTACAAAAATGTACATAAAATATATAATCATATTTTTTCATGTGTCCTTTGAGGAGTGAAGGTAGCATCTACATAGAGGCTTACTCTTTATCCTTGTACTTCTCCACTGTAGCGTTAAAGGGAATCAAGGAATTCTTGAATACCTCCAGGTCGGCGTTCTTTATGCCTTCTATCCTGGCCTTGGTGATTTTTTTATTTGGTTGACTCATATTTGAAACAAAAAAAAAAAAAAAAAAAAAAGAAAAGAAAAGAAAAAAACTGCTAAAAATGTCTTAGAGGTGCCTAACAAAACAGCGTTAAACAATTTTCATTATAAAGTTATTTTTATCATCTGTTTCCTTGATGGTTCGATGTTCGCTTGTCCCCGCATCAGGAGCATTTTATTTCCAATCACACAGAATTCGCCAGTCACGAGGCATCAAATGAAATATGTTTTGGAATATGCGTAACTTGTACAAGTGATGAAAAATGCCTCTTTTTTGTTGCGTTTTTCGGGAGGCCTTTCATTTCGAATTTTATGTCATCTGCGTCACCTCAGTATTCCTTACAATAATGTTTGTTTACTTTTTTGTATTTGTCATTTGTTATTTTTATTTCTGCCTTTTGCTTTTTCTGAATTGGTGATTTTTTTTTTTTTTTTTTTTTTTTTTTTTTTTTTTTTTTTGCGACGTTTTAGTTTTCCAATTTGACTCACAAGTTTTTTTTTTTTTTTTTTTTTTTTTTTTTTTTTTTTTTTGAAGGGGCCTCTTCCCTGTTGAACAATTTGACAATATCGACAGTGACAATTTTTTATATTTATTTTTGCGCATTTGCTTTTTTCTTTACTTTTCCCATTTTTGGTTAATTTGTGAACATATCTGGGGGACTGTGTTTTTGCCTTTTCCCCCCTCGCCCTTCCGTCAGCGTCCCGCTTAGTTTCACGTTAAGGTTTGGGGCTACTCACATTTTGATTCTTCTCAGCTTGACTTCGACATTTTAGGGGGGAAATGGCATAAGGATGGAATATACGTGAACATGATATCCGTTAGGGGAGAAAAGCATTTTGAATGGGGGAGAGAGAGGGTTACGACGAGTGCGTGGAAGACGAATAAAAGGAGCATACTAAACAAACGAATTAAGATATGTTGAATTGTATAGTGGTGTGAGGAGGTGATTCCCTAAATGAGCAAACGGAAATACATGTCTCACATCCTACGTTAATCCCAGCACATTTATAGGTAATGTTGCGATAAGTTCTTTCACTGATGAGATATGCATTTATCCGTTGAGAGTAGAATGTTTTCGTCTTTTGGCTGATAGGTGATATGTATAAGGATTTACACCCTTCTCCTTGCGGACGGGATGAGATGAAGAAGACGCCAAAATGGATTGTGCATCCATCTCACCTTATCATTTAAACATTTTTTGCCGTGTCCAGGAGCCAAAACGTGGAGCTTGTTTTGAGCGGCTGGGGGGGGGGGAGGGGTTGACGAAACCGTGTAACGTGTACATTGCGAGGTGAAGTAGAACTGATGTAAGTCAGGAAATCTGGTGAACTACACAAATGAATATTGCACTATGTCATTGCGTTTAATTTGTTTTTATGAACACGCAAATGATTCATTCATGAAGGGGAGTTAGTATAGAAATTAGAATTTCTTTTTTTTTGGCAAAGGTTACAAATGGTGATATGGCAGATTGGGTCGATGACCTGTGTTAAGGCAGAACCTCGAGGCATAACATAGATGGACCTGTAAAAAGACATGGAATTCGTTCTTGCACTATCATGGTGGAATATGTTCCATCCAAGGTATCTCTGTACGCGTGGCACATTTGTGCGTCAACAAATGGAGTGTAAATCTCCATGGGGTAAATGAGGAGATCCCGTTTGGCATCCTAAAACATTATAAAACATTATAAAACATTATAAAACATTATAAAACGTTATAAAACGTTATAAAACGATATAATATGTTTGTAAAATAATATAAAACAATAATTTTTGAGGTTTGCCCGTTTTGCATCATAAAAAAAAAGGGGGGGCTGTAAAATGCAAATGATAATTAATGGGGAAAGGAGGAGGCGTTAAAATAATCAAATGACAAAGAGGTGGATAGCTGTGTTGCCCATCAGGCACGCCACTAATATTTCACGTGGTAACAAACAATGGAAAGGCGAAATTGTTCACCATGAAATGTGGAACAATGTGTATGAACGGGAAAAAGCCAATCGAACAGCAATGCTCCTAACACACCACAGAATAGTTTTATCTACAATATACATGTACTGTGGTGGCGAGACACACATATACTAGTGCACATATTACACGATTACAAATTATGTATACGTTGGTTTCTACCATTCGGAGGAGGGTATAGGTTTGTTCGGCGTCAGCACTAAAATAGAGGACATGTTTATGCACACGGGCTTGCTATTCTGGTAATTTGGAGATGCATCATTTTTTATGTGCAGAGTGATGGAGTGCGGAAAGTACTTCAAATAGTGTTGCTTATTCTTGATGATGTACTGCTGGAAAAAAATATAAAATTTTTTTATATGTTGGTGGATACTACAATTGTTTTTTTCTTCATGGTCCAAGAAATGTTTGATCAAATTATACTTGTAATTAAAGAAGGGGAAAGCACACATATACTTATTCATTTTTTTAAAAAAAAAATTAAAAAAGATGAGCGACTGCAAGGTGTATACAATCCACCTGATGTGAAAATGTGTTGGTCTGCTTATGGTGTTCTTTTTTATATATAGGGGTATGCAATAATGGTCTTTTGTAAAAGCATTTCTGTCAAGTAGGTAGAAATCGTTAAGTGGTAAAAATTCATCCTTGTGTGTTGTCAACAGTAAAATGTATTCCATATGTTTTATATTTTTTTCTATTTCCTTTTCAAATACGGATATGAGTTTCAAGTTTGATTTTTTTTTAATTTTTTCGATGAGCAGTTTAACTTTTAAAAATTTTTTTACACTTTCTTCTTTTACGAAAAGGACAAATTTATTTTTTTTCATCATGTTACTTCCTATATATATGTAATTAAAATCGTGTGTTATGTCTTTTATCTTTTGTTCACTTCTTTTTAGCAAATTGAAACCATATTTCTCTTCAATATTTATTGTCACGCTATTTTCCATTTTGCTACTGCTATTACACAAGGGAGTTATTTTGTGTGCGCTTTTTTCTCGCGATATATTTGGCTTGTCGTTTTTTTTTCCACTTCTCCGTGGAGTGGTGTTTGTGCGGGTTGGCGTTGCGTTTGATTGCGTCTGCAAGGGGGTGGTTCCGCCGCCGCCCCCATGTTGTATTTTGGCATATTTATAATGTGAAAATATAGTGGGTTTTCCCTCGTTTTGAGTATTGTCCTTTATTCGCACATTTGGGCTGTTACTACTGGGATGTGGCATCCTCCCAAATGAGAAGAAATTCTCGGCAGAACATTGAAATTTTGTAGGTGACTCCGAATTGATTTTTGCGTGCGCTTCGTTAGTCTGTGCTGAATGTGCTTCTTCTTGTAGCTTGGGTGGGGGAATGACGATGGGTGTGGTCGCTCCGCTATGCCAGTTGGCAGCCATCTCACTACAAATTCGGTGATGATTTTGTGTTGCGTGGTTAGGTACTTCTTTGGCCGCTTCATTGGCCGCTACATTGACTGGTTCATTGACTGCTTGATTGACTGCTTCTTTCGCCGCTTGATCCCCTTGGCGGTGGTTGAAAAATAATTCAAACCATCTGTAAAAGTCGGCTATGTGCCTCTCGTTATTTTCGTTTATAATTTTGTACGCAATTGGGGAGGTCTGAATATCCCGGAAGGAGTAGTCCTTCTCTCTTTGGCGCCAACGGTTGGAGCTGTGTTTTTCGTGGGAGAGTTGGCACTGCGCTAGAGGAGTGGCCATGTCTTCATCGTAAGGAAACTGTTCGAAGGAGTGGTGTGTATGCTCCTTCATGGGGGTGGAAACATCATCACTGTTGCCCTTCACCTCCACGTTATTATGATCTGCTGGGTTTACGATTTTCGTCGCCGCTTTTTTACCATACGTGGAGTTGTTCTTAGCAAGCTCTGATTCCTCTATTTTATGTACAATAAATTTGTTGTAGAAGTATTTAAAGTCATTTTCCATTTCGTTAAACAGATTAGTGACATGCTCTTCGCTTAATACATCGTTAATTGAACATTCCTTTTTTGCGCTGTAATTTGAAGGGGAATAATTTCGAGATGTGCAACTTTCTGAAGAACTGAATAGCTCCTTCGTTGGGATAGAAGACACAGGGGTGTTGTCTAAGCTGTTTGATAAATCCAAATGAGGAATCATCTTCTTATCTACCTCTTTTCCATTAGCCCCTTTTTCAACTTCCACCATTTTATCGGCTTTCATTTTATCTGTTTTCCGTTTGTCTGTTTTTTTTTTTCTATAAGGAGGGACAAAGGGAGAGTACGCTGGGAATAAATGGAAGGTGTTCTTGAACATGGGATTTTCATGATGAAAAAAATGGAAAATTAGTTTCTGAAATTCGTTGTACTGATAGCTATCCATTTTTAAATCTTGCAAATTATGTAAGTATGATGTGTTGTTATATTTTTGAACAAAAAAGTTATATATCTTTATGTTTTCCTCATCAATAATTTCGTTTTGATTATTTTCTCCATCCGATGAAGATATTTCATAATTTTGAAAATTTTCGCTAACTAATAATTCTAATATGCCATGTCCATATTTGTCATACATTTTTCTCTTCTTATCATTTGTTAGTATGTCGTAAGAAAGTTTAAGTTGAAGAAACTTGTTGACGCTTCCTCCTTTGTCTGGGTGGTGTACCTTTATTTTTTCCTTGTACGATTTTTTAATTTCTTCCTTACTCCCATTGTATGGGACGCCCAGGTGGCTATACAGCGATTTCATTACGTTGCAGTTTTTCCGTACAAAGGAGTTCATGTCTGGTAGAAAGTTTCTACCGTCAATTGGCTCTTCATCGGAGTAGCGTGTATCGTGATTAAGGTGCTTATCATCTTCGTTCCAATCGTCTCCTTTGGCTTGGTCTTCCCCTTGATGGTAATTCCTTCTACTAGAATTTTCCGCTCGGCACATTTCCTCCTCGCTGTGAATATATTCTTCACAATGCGGAGAATTCACTTTTGCAAAATGACCGCAGTGGAATGATTCACCACCTGGGGTTACCTCTTCACCATTTTTCCACCATTTGTTTTGTTCATTTTTTCCTTTGTTTCTTTCTCCCTGTGTGGCATCGTGTCTGAGAGGAACGTTCCCACCAGTGCTATGTGAATAATTGCTACCTCTTTTAGTTTGTGTCTCCTTATCTTTTCGAAAGTGTGTAAGGAAAATCTTCTTGTTGTTTATGAAAAAGTTTCTACTAAGTCGGTCGATGGAGTCATGGCTATCCAGGTCTATGGGTCCATTATTCTGTGCCCCGTTTTGAGGGGTTCTTTCTTGTTCACCTTCTCTGCTTTCGTCTGTGTCATTGTACAGCTCATGTGGGGGGTAATGTTTTGTGAAATTTCTTATGGCACTTTTGGTGTCTTCCCCTGTGTGACTGTTAGTGGTCCCGCTTCTGCCAACCCGTTCGACACACTTTGTACCTCCTTTGGGGTTAAGAATTGATTCATTTGGCGGGTAAATTTTTCTAGCAGAGGATATAGCACCCTTTGTGTCATTCATTATATCATTGTTTTGGATGATGTTGGGGTCATATTTTGTTCGTCTTTTGAGGGCATTGGGCGGTTCTGGTTCTGTTTTGGGGTGAAAAAATTGATCCCATTGGACATAATTGTTTACGACTCTTTGGGGATCATTCATTGAGGCCACGCTAGTAGCAGTGTGTTCGCCGCAGTTTGCGATATTCATAGGGTGATTTTTGAAAGCGTCATTTCTGGTATTGTCATTTCTGGTATTTTCATTTCTGGTATTGTCATTTCTGGTATTTTCATTTCTGGTATTGTCATTTCTGGTATTTTCATTTCTGGTATTGTCATTTCTGGTATTGTCATTTCTGGTATTGTCATTTCTGGTATTGTCATTTCTGGTACTGTCATTTCTGGTATTGTCATTTCTGGTATTGTCATTTGTAATGGTATTACTTTTCATCGCGCTACACATTTCACTATCACAATTTGCACTTCTATTATCGACACTTTTTTTGGTTGGAGAACAGACAAATCTAATAAAATCGTATTTGTTTAACGAGTCGCTTCTGCTAGTAGGCCTTTTGTTTACACCTTTTGTAACACTACCCCTGGGATTATAAACGTTTGGAGGCTCGTCATTTTGTGGGTCCTTATGGTTAAATGAGAAGTGCTTTCTGGGAGTTTGGTCAAAAGAATTGCTGTAAAAAAAGTGGGAATCTTCATTTGGGGAGTTATATTTCATTTTTTTCCTTAGGCCTATTCTTATAGGCACTGGATTTTTTTGTTTGTCATTTTCGTACTGATCTGTGGGATGGTGTGGGAGATGGAGTATAATGAGCATGTGCTAATTGAGTTAGTGATATTCCCTTTGAGCAAGGGGATTTTTTTTTTCAACCCATTCGATTCATTTTATTTATTTTGTTCGTTTTGTCGTTACCACTATGGAATGAGGAGATGGAACCCTTTGTGTTGGATATTTCTTTTTTACTTTTTCTTCCTGTCTTCTTGGCTTTACGAGGGATGGAAAAAATCTGCTCATATCCATTGGTACTTTGGGGGGCGTATAACTGTTTAATTTGACTTATGTCAAAGTAGCTGGAGCATTTGTTTATCACATTGTTCCCATGATCACATGGGGGTTCCTTCATGTAATAGTTTTCCGTGGCCTTGTTGTTTTTCATGGTCCATTTGTACGGCTAGTTCCGCCTTGTTCAGGCTTATTGCGTGCGTCCTTCTTACCCGCTTAACGTGGAAGAATTTGGCGCAGTTTCCTTAGCTTTGTTCTCCTTTTCCCTCCTTTAACGGATATGCTGATATACAGTACAGGAGGGGGCAAAATTGCCAAAAGTTTACTTCCGCAGGGCGGGCGCGCCCCTCCTTTTTTCACTATTCACAGGGGATGCATATGGAAATTGGTCGCCTCGACGGGAAAACGAACTATTACGTGGAAATTAAGTTAAAGCCTAAATTTTTTCTTATCATTTGTGTGCTTTGTTTTAAAATATCATTTTCCATATCTTTTATTTATTTCTTGTTTTATTTATTTCTTTTTCTTCCTAATTTTTTTTGTTTATTTTTATTTATTTTATTTTATTTTATTTTTTCCTCCGGGCTTAAGAATGTTAACATACCATGTACCTTACTGTTTAACGCGTGAACCATTTGGAAAATGAAAAATTTGAAAATGTGATCACGTATGTGTTTATGTACAAGCATATGTAGGTTTGTGTTATTTTTTTTATATTTTATTTTTTGGCAGCATGAAGGTGAGGGATACTTAGTGGGAATTTTATTGTGCTTTTTCCTTTGTGACAGTTTTTTTAAGTAACATTGTTGCATAGTTATTAAAAATGAGGAAAGCTTTGTTTCAATTTTTTTACACACCCTCTGTTATCTTTTTGTGCGTCTATATTTTCGGGACATTTAACATGCGTTCGCTGATTTGGGCTACATATTTCGCTTATGACATGGTGGTTTAAATTCGACCTTGCAAGGATTTGGAGTTGGACACTCTGCCGTTTGACCAGTCTGCGGATATACCCTACGCTGAGTTGTTGCGTTATTCGCAAATGTGGTGAAGACATAGACACACACACACACAGAGGCCCGGTTTTTACGCGACACATATCAGATGGCGTCATCATTTGGGGGATGATCAGGTGAAGTTTAAAGTTGATTTGTTGGAAAAGGAGCAGTTGTAAAAAAGGAAAAGGGGTAAAGTGCGAAGTGCTGTAAGAATAAATGTACTGGGCATTATTCGCACTGTTTATGAAGAAGAACGTACCACGTAATTGAACCTATATACATGATGTTTTACATTCATTTGTTCAAATATTTAGACGGTGTGGTGTTGTAATATGCGTGAATGATATTCCCTCAAAGGAATTGAGATGAATCAAGTGCAAGAGAAGAATTACGCAAAAAAATGGGTGTGACGTAAGCGGGTGAGCAGTTAACCGGTGTGATATAGGAAAAGAAGAAATTACGTAAAAAAAAAAAAAGGAAAAAAAAAGAAAAAAAAAAAGGGGGAAATAAATCAAGTAAAAACCGAGGGTGATGTACACATATACACGTCACACACGGAGCAACACTTGGTGTGCAGGTATGCATCAGGCCCTCTAATAAAGTGACGCCTGAGATTTCGGAAATCATAAAATTGAGGAAATGATGGGGCCATTTTGCATGATAAATTGCTTGCTGTAATTGTACAGGTCGTTAATCTGCTGATATACAAGATCAGGCGGGCAGTCCGTTTCAGCATCTTCTATGTTCTCTTTGTTGAGGTCGTAAAATTCTTGTATTGCAACCCAGACTTTGCTTATTTGCTCGATAATTTTGAAGTAGCACTTTTTGTACTTGATCAATTTTAGTTTTCTGTCCTGCTGTTGATGGTTTGAAGAGGTAAATAAGTTAGGGTTCTCTCCAATTGGGTTGCTTCCGGTGTCTGCCGCGGAGTGGCTGAGCGTATCCTGTATATCGCACTCATCGTTACGCGTGCCCAACGCTCCTTCTCCCTCATTGTGCTGTTCCTCCAGCAGGGAATTCACCCGTTGCACATAAAATTTCAACAATGTATTTAGTAAGGAAAGTTTATCTTTCAGATAAATTAAATGATTAGTAATAACTTTGCTTAGTGGCTTTTTCATTTTCATCGTCTTGGACACCAGCTCCTCTGTACTTATGTAAGTCGAATTTTCATACTCTTTTAAAATTTCATCTGATATGTTGTCCAAATTTGATATATATAATTTCCTCTCCTGGTGCATATGTTTCGCTTTATTTGTGTTTGAGAGTTTATTTAAATATTCCATTTCGGTTTGATTTAGTTCCTTTTTGTAATTTGTTAAACTGGACATTACTGCAGATAGTTGTTTGTTTTTTGTGTTTATTTCGTTGCATATAATTTGATACTCATTGAATATGTTTTTTTTCTTTTTTAATAGTTCCTCTATGTCACGCTTCATTTGATCTACTTGTTCTTGTGTTTGGTTGATACTGTTGGTTCTATGGTCCAGTTCCTTTACATAGACATTTTCTATATGTACTTTTGAATCTTCCGTATCGTGTAGCGTTATTTCACAATCCTTTTTGCAAACTTCCATGATTTTCTTCAACTCTTCTAACTTTATTTTTATTTCCACTTTCCTCTTCTTTCTATTTTGAGTGGCTACTTGAAGGATCCTTTGTAACATTTTGTGTAATTCTATTAATTTTCCTGAGGCCAATATTTTTATCTGTTGCATTCTGTTCGATTCTATGATTTCTTTCTCTTCCGTAGGAGATTCCGTCTTGCAATCTTCTTTGTATAGATCCGTTCGGGGGGTTTCATTTTCCCACGCTCTTTCCGTTTCAAGTGTATTTTCCTCATTCGTATGGTTAGCTGATTTTGTTTTTTTCCTTATTCCAAGTGAGTTTGGCTCGCTAGACAACTGTGCAACACGATCTTCTGTTTGTACGTTAATGAGTTGGCTATCTAAACTTTCGAAACTGCATGCGGGAGGTGGAACTTCGACGTTTTGCTTCTCTGTGTTACGCGATGTGTAGTGTTGGGATGAGTCCTCTTCCTTGTCTAAATCGATGGAGGAGATGCTAGTGCTGGGGCTGAGGATGTCGGAGGAGGATAGTTTACTAAAGTTGATGAATTGCGAATCGTACATCTGTATTTTATTCTTCAACGAAAGAACCTCGGCTGATATAATTTTCCTGATATTCATCAAGTACACATCTAAGTAATCATACTTGAGAACAGATAGTAGTTCTAAAAATAATTCTTTGTGATTGTCAAATAGCTTATCCGTTGTTAGTATAATGAAGAGGATATCTTTGTGGAGCTTTTGATTTCCAATTAGGCAGTGACTAAACATGGTTAGAATGGTGGTTCTTGGGTTTTCCAAGTCGTCCTTTTCTATGGGTCCAACTAGCGATAATCTGATTTCTCTTTTTTCCAAAATAAGGCTTATAGATTTTTCTAGTATGTTGCTCTTTAAAAAAAATTCTTTAAAATTGTATCCGTAGTGATCATCATAGATGTAGCTATCTAGCTGTTCTTTGTTCGTCTTATGATCAGGATCGTATTTGCCTGTGGGGTTGGTTCTACTCTTCTCCGTGTTGCTCCTTTCGTGTACTGTGTTGCTTCGAACATTTGGAAGACTCTCTTGGCTGCTTAACTTTACGTGGCTCTTCGGCTCCGCATCAATGATGTCATTTAATTTATATGGAGTTTCTATTCCTGCACTATTTTCATCTGGTAAATCTGGATTTATATCCCTCCTTGCAGGCTCATCCTCGCTATTGCAGTACGAATCATGCGCATCGATAAGGTCACTGTTACACGCACTAGTGATGTTGCTATTTGATAGGGTATGTTCGCTTTTTCCTTTCACTTGGAAGGTATTATCTTTATGTTCTTCATTAGTGTTGGTCAAAGGGGGGATGGTCGAGCTTGCCGATTCCCTCTTTTCGTTGCTCCGATTAACAGTTTTGTAATACCTTATAGCTTCACTTTTTTCCGATTGAGATAAATGGTATATCCATTTTTTATATGTTTCTATTAATGCTTCAGCTGTGTCTATTTTCTGCAACTCATAGTTCAGCAAAACCTCCAGTTGTTCTACAGTTGTTGGTTTGACGAGTCCGAAAACTTCCTTCGCCTTTATTGCCTGAACGCTTACATGTAACCTGACTTCATCTGCTTTGCTCTTTACTTTGTTGTAAGTTTCGGAGATGAATTTTCCGATCATTTTTTCTGCACCGATTTTTGCATATGATGAGGCGAGTTCATCAGATGGGGTAGATATACACACACACGCAAGCACGCAAACACGGAAACACGGAAACACGGAAACACGGAAACACGGAAACACGGAAACAGGCGCAGTGTTACTTGGACGACAAATAGGATGAATAAAAAGAATAATTCCAGTTCCTAATCGCAGGACGCAGTCTTAACTAGATGGAGATGCACATACTGACTGATCCTTTGCGCAGCGTGAATGGGTGCCTAGCGTTAGTCTGTCCTTCCTCAGACTAAGATTCAAAGGAGAGAAAATGCTCAAAACAGGAGGAGTAGGCATGCACATGTGTATCTGCATACGTGCGGAAGAGGAACTACCCACGAGTGTGTATTCAAATGATGCTAATGGAATATGGCACAAGAAACGTACAGAGAAGATGAAATGTTTAAACAGAATATGCTAATTCGTTGCGTTTTAAAAGGGAATACCAATTGGGCGATGGTGGGGAAAAAAAAAAAAAAAAAAAAAAAAATCACACGTTCCTGTTCATTTTGCTCATTTTCAGACAATTCTGTTAGTGACCAGGGGAAAAAAAATACAGAAGCGTAAGGTCATACAAAATTGTTCACATGAAGGCGCGGAGGGATGTAGCACTTCTTACCAATGACACTTCTTTCATCCTTCAGCTGATCAAGGGAGCCTTAAAATGAATTGGTACTATGCGCTGTGCGGAGATTCTCGCATACATGGTTGAGAAAGTTGGGGGGGGAAAAAAAAAAATTCTAATAAGTGGAATTTTTTTTTTTTTTCCACTTTGAAAGCGATCTGTGTCCTTCACTATTACTAATCATTAAGATGGTCAAAAAGAAAAAAAAAAAAAAAAAAAAAAAAAAAAAATATGTTAGTCCGACGCATATCCAACCTACCAGTTTAGCGGGGTAAAAGGATTATGCTCGCTGGGAAGATGAAAGGGTTTCGTTTTTAAAGCAATGCGAAAGAAGAACAGACATTTCCTACTTCACGTAACGTGAATTTGTTCCTTAATTGAGGATAACGCTCTGGTGCGTTCTGTTTTTTATAGACATAAACAAGGGCGATAAAGGTAAGCATCATGCGTGAAGTGTATACATTAGTGTTTCATACGAACATACAGTTTTTATGGTCATATGGACAAGGGAATGTTATTTGCGCGAAAAGGTAATCACT
Source organism: Plasmodium knowlesi strain H (assembly GCF_000006355.2). NCBI lineage: Eukaryota > Apicomplexa > Aconoidasida > Haemosporida > Plasmodiidae > Plasmodium > Plasmodium knowlesi. The sequence continues at coordinate 103,518 of NC_011909.2, read as the reverse complement.
CTTTAGGTGAACAAGAAACAAACAAACAAATGGTGCCAGAGGTGCGTTTTTTTTTTTTTTTTTTCTTCTTTTATTGCACTTATTGGTGTATTGAAAAAAAAATACGAAATTGTCGAAGGGGGATCAGAAGGACCCTTTGGAGAAGCGCCTCCCGTGAGGAATGTCCAAAACGGGATGCAGCAAACTGTGGTGCGGATTGAACATCTACAAATGAGATAACGCAATTATCAAATTCGCAGAAGATTTAAAAAAAAAAAAAAGAAGGACAAGTAAAGGGGATGGATGGAAAAGAAATGAACGTAGCCGCATATCAATGCACCGTTGAGAAGTTCTCAAGTGTATACACCTGTGGGTGTATTGATAATTTGAAGGAGCTTCGACAGAACGTGGAAGTATTTTCCCATGTGTCTGCAAGACATACCTTGACGCGCTGAGGGGTAAAAGGTGGAACTGCGCCAAATGGGGGGAAAGGGAAATCCATTTTTGTATTTACCCATTAGGAGCCATTTTCTTTATGCTGTTGACGATGTAGTTAAATAACCGAATAACTGTGCTCTTGAGGTTAGTACCCATGGTTTGAGAATTGGTCTGCATGCCGTCGGTGTGTATATTTTTACGTTCCTTTACATTTTCTTCGTTGTTCAAAGTGGGAGGAGCTATAAAATTTGCCTGTCGAGTATCCAAACCTTGGAGTTGGTGTAAGTGGTCTCTATTTTTGACATTACACTGTGTGTCATTAAGCTGGTTACTGATGGCATCATGTTGTATGATAAGCGAGTTTTGTTTCTTTTTTTTTTTCGCACATTCCGCTACACTGTTATGTCTGTGTTGGATAAGTCTGGTTTTGTTTCTTTGCGCAGTTAGGCTTTTCCTTGGGTCGTTACCGTAATCCTTTTTTGCTTTTGCAATTTTTGCAGAAGAAGCTTTTTTTTTTTTCAGCTGAATGGAGTTTTTTTTAAATTCATTTTTCATGAGAAAAAGGAAGTGATCAAAGTGAATGTTGGAATTATAATTGCAGGTGAAGAGCTCAATTTTTTTGCCTAGCCTGTTCAGGCAGGTTATAAAATGTTCATACGAAAATTCTTCTACATTTGATTGGAAAAGTAAATGAAGGAATAAATCTGTGGTTTTCTTCGATGGATATTCTTTGTTAAAAATTTCGTTAACGAGGAGTCTTGTGTAGGATCTATTGTGTTGTTTAAAAATATCATTTAGGTGCAAGTTTTCCAATTTTTCCAGTATTTTCCTCCTACGCTTGTCCCTCTCAAGGGGGTCCCCTTGTAGCCCTGAATTCGGTTTTTCTCCCTGTTCGATGTCTTCATTTCCGTTGAAGAATTCTTTTTCCAGTTCGTCGTACAAATTATGGAGGAAGAGTTTCTTTTGTTCCTCTGCTGGAGTGCCCTCCTTGTCGCCTCTCCCGGTATATTCCTTCTTACTTTCTATGGCTTTGCTGAGAAGGAGCTTCAAATGATGAATATTATTTTTTACAATGTTAATATTGTTCAGGCATCTTTCTATGACGAAATTGTAGAAGTTATTTTCTGTAATATTTTCATCTTGGTTAATTGGCCATTTAAATTTGAGTTGGCAAATTTTTTCATGGAAAATTGTTTTATTAATTTTCTTATGATCCTTAAAAACGTATTTCCATTTTGTGCAACTTGAATTTTCACCTGTATGGATATATTTACTGTAGGGTTCTTTGTTAAAATTAAATTGTTCAGCTGTCTTGGGGTAATATGGCTCGGCAATTCTCCCAAACAGAAGAATAATGTTTTTCAAATCATCATTGAGTTTATATTCTTTTTCTGTGGCGTCTATCTTTTTGTATGGGCTGTTAAAATAAATAAAGGCTGCACACTTGGGAATTCTTTTTTCACTTGGGACGAGGTCTACATGGAAGATTTTCTTGCTCTTATGGCGGAAGAAGTTACTACTGCGTAGGGCACTGTTATGTTTACATAAAATGCAAATTACTATTTTTGTAATGAAAAAGAATAGGGTGAGATTCACAACATATCTGATCCTGGCACTTGCGTTTAATAAAAGCATTGTGTGATAGCGATGATCGTTCTGTTTGTTTGTGAAGGGGCATAATGTGTCACTGGGTGGGTTGGTCGAATTGGCGAAGGGGACAAGTTTTATGAGTTTGCAATAGTAAGCCTCTCCTTATTCCGTAGTTCTTCTTTCATCATATCGCTTACGCATCACTCACTTGTCGATCACGTGTGGAAAGTTCTCTACCACAATACATTTTCGTGTACATAGTGAAGAAGCTCCTTCCGTTTTCTTTCTTTGCCTATTTTGCAAGTAGGTTAATCGAGCATTTTTTTTTTTTTTTTTTTTTTTTTTTTAAACACAGCTCCCGCAAATGTTTCATCCGTTTTGAGCAAGCAAGTTTATCAATTGGGGCATGCTTATTTGTATTCCTGTTTTGGGGGTGGTCAACTCAATTTTTCCTACGTGGTGTATGCACAATTGTCAGTTGGAGGGGGCCTATAAGTGGGTTCCTTTTTTTTTTTTTTTTTTTTTTTTTTGTGGGAAGAAAAAAATGCTCGACTGGTTGTTTAAACGATAATATTTAGGGACCTTCCACTTTTGCGTATTTTCTTTACCTATCTGATTTGCTCCATCTGCTGTTACAAAAAAAAAAAAAAAACTGTAGTTTATTTTGCCAACGTGGCAAGCTGCCCAATCGCCACACTGCAATTTTGATGACTCATAATTGTGAAGGCATTCCAATTGCTTGTTACCGAAAGGTTGATTTACATTCTTTCCAGTGTGTTACTTTTCTATAAGTGAGAGTATGAAGACGGTCATTCCATTTTTGATACTGTGATTGTATACCCCCAGGAGGGCTTGAAGTGAGGTGTGTCATAAATGCGTGATACATTGTACAATTTTTGTAGTTTGAAATATCGCCCTCTTTGTTCATACATCAGGGGGGTAGCACTCAAACATTTTAGCAGAAGAAATTTGATGATATAGTGTAAAGTCTAATTAATGGTCTTTTTGGAGAAAGAGGGAAGGGGAAATAGTGATCCCATCGTTAATCCATAAAATGGATAGCGGGGCGATGTTTAACAGGGTGAAGGAAAAAAAAAATCCATCAAAGTAGGACGAACAAATATATATGTCACGATACGTGAGTATATGTATATGGAAGGGTGCCCATTTGATGATAGTTTCTCAACAACAAAGCTGTAATGATTGAAGCATAAGATTCCACTTGGTACATACGTAGCGCATATATTGAGATAGCTATTTGTCGACTTCACTCAAGACACCAGAGCCTGCGTGTCGCTTAGTCATTCCTCATCCATTTTTGCGCGGTGGTATTATTTAATCACCAACGTGATTAAGATGTCAGTATGGTACTATGGGTAACCAAATAGCATCAAAAGTGTTTTACAAAAATAACGATAGGAAAGAAAATGTTGCGGAAGACATAAAACATTACGAAGACGAAAACAATAAAAGGGAAAATGGCCGATTCCCGCCTGGCGAATTGCCAAAAGGGGAGAAGTGGCAAAAGACAGATGAGCAATTCAAGCAGAGGTTGTCACAGACAACTGCGCAAAATAACCCGGAAGAAAATTTTAAAAATAACGAAATAGAAAAAATAAAGCAAGAGAATTTTTACATGTTTGATGAAAGCTTGAATTCAAATGACGTTAAACATCCATGCCATGCTCAGTGGTTTTTATTTTGGGTATTTGCGTCTTATTTGAACGAAAAATTCTCCGACACTGAGCGGGAATATGTTCATTCATTTTATTCAAATTTCCCTGAGCAGTGTATAAAAGGAAAGGGGAAAAATTGCTTTCTTGAATTTTCAAAAATATACCCCATCAGGTAACGAATTATATATTCATTCGCAACAATACCGTTGCTGCTGTTTTTGCATGTGCTTCCTATTTTATTGCATTTGGTTCTGCTCGATTTTTCGACAGGCCACCCATGCGAGTTGGCTGTTCCTATTTTCACATTCTGCGCTTAAATAGTACATTCTTAAGAGCTTCATTTTGTACACATCATTATATTTTTCCTTTACCGTCTAACACACACGCGTGTGCAAATATATACAGAGCAGGGACTAGGGAAGAGCTCATGACATGGTTACAAATGTGCGAGAATTATTGCAGACAGAAAGCTGATTTACCTGTAAAAATATTTAGGTAAAGATGGGGAAAAAAAAGAAGAAGCATCGCTCGGCTGGTGCGTTTAAGCGTTGTTCTGTTTTTGCTTTGGGCTCATCTTTTGATGGTCTTTTGATTGATTTGTTTTCTGTTTGCGTAATTTTGGATTTTCATTTTTTTTATGGTACATTCATAGTGGAGAAGACACTGCACTATTCTGGGCCTTTTGCGCACTAATTTTCGGAAGTATCCATGCATCATTGTCGTTTTTTTGTTCAATTTTTGTTTCATATGTTGTGTTTGGACGTGCATATTCTGCTCTCACATTGTATGCCTCTTTTTTTTTTTTTTTTTTTTTTTATTATTTCTTTCTCTCTTTCGCTTAGTTACAAGAAGTTGTTAAAAAGGTGGAGATACGATGATGATTATATTTAGGGACCAAGATAAATTGATTTTGATTTTGATTTTTTTTTTTTTTTTTTTTTTTTAAACCAAGCTGTGACTGTTGAAGTGGTTCAATTTTATCATTATGTTGTTTTAAAAATTTTGGTAGTTTATGACATATGTGTGAGAATTAAGAAATGAAAAAAATACTGTTTATTGGTTGAGCTATATATATAATATATATGCGTATGTGTGTGTGTGTGTGCTTTTTTGTTCTTTCTTTTTTTTTTTTTTTTTTTGTTTGTGTGTGTGTTTGTGGGTACTTAAATTTAAAAATTTAAAAATTTGTATTTTTTATGAACATTCAAACATTGATTTATTCGTTTTGGAAAAAAAAAAATATATTTGTCATGGGATTAAAAAATATAGAGAAATATGAAACCCTGTGTCTCTTATTTCGGGAAATATAATCTGGATGTTTGCTTTTAGTATACAAATATTTTGGCATACGATCCACAATTTGTTTCTGTTTTGATTTCACTACCTTCTATGGTGTGGGCTTCTATACAAGGGTATGTGTCGGGGGAAAAATATATATGATGTGCGTGTGGAGGTAATAACAAATATATATGAGAAAAGCATTTATAAAATTTTCGTGTGGACTCATTCATCCATATTTCCACTAGCTGGGAGATGGCTTTCCCATTCCGTTTCACCAAACATGCGACAAGTTCTCATATTAATGATCTCACCTTTCGATGGGAGAATTATTCCTGTAGTGTCTCCTCTCGTTCGAAATACTGGGCGATCTTCTGCTTCGTTCATATCGTTTCTTTCTTCTACTGTCATCCCTAGAGTAATCCCTTTCGTCGCCACTGTTCCTGTTGTCTCTTTTGTAATAATCATTCCTCTTGTGGTACTTATCGTCTATGGATCTTCGATCGTAATGTCGATGATCATCATATGCATTTCTTCCATATCTGTCGTAATGTCTGTATGAGTTGTTGCGATGGTAGCCGAAATTATGACCGTGCTCTCGGTAGTATGGGTAGGGCCTATACATAGGTGTAAAGATTAAAAAGGGGGGCAGTCATCAAAGTGTGCGTTATAATACGTACATAGCTCCCTCATCAGGTTAGTGTACTAAACGGAACAACAATAACAAAGGAGCTTCGGAAAAAAGTGATTGCTAAATGGAAGAATGTTTTCCCAAATTATGGAATAGTTGAACAAACGGATCTTACAGCACACGCAAAACACAAGAAAATGTACCACGAGGGGTAAGGATAAAGCGTTCCCATATGCATAACATTCAACGGAGAGTTTGACGTTGCATCTAGGGAGAACATTTCTCCCCCCGTGGAACACTCCACTTAATAACTCGAATTACCTTCCTGTGTCATATCTTCTTCTGTCAAATGGTCTGTCGTATCTTCTTCCATAAAAATCGTACCTCATTCCGTTTCTTTTCATCATATCTTTGGGGGGGGGAAAAGAAAGAAAGATCCATGTTATGATAGGGGGGAAGTGTTTTCCAAAGTTGTTTGACGTGGTTAAAAAAACATATTAATTTGTAAACAAATCGAGCACTTCCTAGGAGGAGTACACACGGGGTAGCCTGGTAGCAATTTTTGTGCAAATGCTAACATGTCTAGTATGTCCTATGAAAACTGTACTTACTTTGAATTCCTTTATATTCTCCCGGGGTTGGATCGTGTGGCTCGTTTCGCTTGGCTATTTCTACGTTAATAATACGTCCTATCATGAAAAAAAATTCGATAATTATTGTGTTTATTTTATTTCTTTGCTAATAATTTTTTTGGGACATGATTTATAAATACGTCTAGCATTGGGCATGGGACATATGTATGTTTGTAACGGATATTGTGAAGTGCGGGAATTTTTTTTTTTTTTTTTTTTTTTTTTTTTTGGGGGGGTGGAGGAAGTAGTAAGCGTGCAGGCAGGAGTAACATTTCAAATTTGCAACTTTTCCACATGTTTACAATTATGCAATGGGGGCATACATGTTGGAGGAAAAACTCGAAAACATCTTGTCAGCTTTTTTTTTTATAAATAATCTTTCTGCATGACAATTTTTTGAGGGAGGAAAAACAATACGTTTTATTTTCGAATTTGATTTTCCTTTAGCAGTGTGATTAGTCATATTGGAAATGGCAACGGGGTTAATTTTATTTAAATCGATATAGAGAATTGTATAGCCCCAGGGTTACAATTGCTGCTTGTGTTCGAAGATTATTCACCCAAATGCGTAGACACACATATGTGCGCATCGCGCAGATGTCGCATGCATGATGGAAAGCGTTCGAACGGTCGAAAATTTGTTATTATTGAGACATGAAATAGACGTTAACAACATTAGTGTGGTAGTAATTTCTGCGATGGTGTATAATGTATGTACTCTTATGGCCTGTCTGCAATCTGGCAATAATTTTATAGCAACCATATTCTTTGGGAGGCATTCCCTCCATGGTGTTTATTTCCTTTGCAGGAGAGTCATCCCCATCTATGCATATATCTTTTTGTTTGTTCGCATGTACATTACACGTTGCCATTCCTTTATTGTAATTTTTTTTTTTTTGAAAGTACTAAAGTGCAGTGATGTTACTACGTTTTAATATATTACGATACAGATTTTTCTTTATTTTATTTTCCTCGTTTTTTCCCCTGTTTGAGTCACTCCGATCACAATAATAAGTAAATATGAAGCATACAAAGTACAGGCGCATGTATTCGTTTTGTTAATAACCTTCAATATCCATTTTGTTGGCTTTGATCATGGCGTTATTTGCGTCATCGGGATTGCTGAATGTGACAAATCCAAAGTTGCGTGATTCTCTGCAAAGTGGGAAGGTACATTTAGGGGGTGTTACAAAATTTAGGGCTACCTCTTTCTTGTACTATAAAATGGAGGATACATGATTTACAGGGAGACGACATACAAGAGGTGAACTGCAAAATGTAATGGAGTGTTGGACATTCCTTACCTGGTGATCGGGTTGCTGATGACATAACACTTTTCTATCGTTCCGTACTCTTCAAATATATCTTGCAGTTTAGACGTCGTTATTTTTGAGCTTATGTTTGACACATACAGGGTTGTTCCTTTCAAGAGAGGGGAGTGGTGAGAGTTGTGTTGGTCGTGTAAATTGAGCAGAAGGTTTATACGTGCGTTCCGTCAGAAGCGTAAAGCGTGAAACCCGCACAACGCAAATGTGGTACTTAAGAAGGTACACACGATGGTATGTGCCTATGTAGGGGTAGCGTAAACAGTTGCAAGCTACACATGCAAGCATGGCGCATATATAATGGTGCAAAACAATGCGCAGTGCACCACCGTGTTATGGTGCTTAGTTTTCCCGGTTTACCATCGTTCTTGTGATCCCTGTCGTTGTCCCTGTCGCGGTCACGATCCCGGTCATGGTCGCGATCATGGTCTCGGTCATGGTCCCGTTCACGATTTCGATCCCGATCCCGGTCATAGTCGCGATCATAGTCCCGATCATGGTCTCGATCATGGTCTCGGTCATGGTCTCGGTCATAGTCCCGGTCTCGATCACGTTCATGATCGCGCCCTTCAGAGCCCTCTCTATCATCTTTATAACTCATTTTTTTTTAATTTACTTAAAAAATATATATACGCTTTTTACAATTAACAAAAAAATTGTACACAAGGGGGCGTTTGTTAGAAGGAGCTATACATACATATGACAGCGAATGATTGGTGCAGGTGTTGGGAAACAAAAAACTGATACAGAGGAAAATGGAAAAGTGTACTTCATGAAAAATGGATAAATGGATAAATGGATAAATGGATGAATGGATGAATGGATGAATGGATGAATGGGTATCCTTTTTAAAAAAAAATGGAAGCAGTGGAGGGGGGTATGGATTAAAAGCATCCCTTAAATTTAGAAGCGCAGATATGCGCAAAAGTATGTAAGTACTTAAAGCATACCTCCTTATGAGGGTAAGCAGTACCACGATTTGAGTAGGCCCTCATTCCTTATCCGCTTATACTATTATATATGCACTTTAATGTGAACTCATATTCAAATGTTATATATTTTTGTCCTAGAGCCCACGAATTATATATATCATTTAACATGAACTCTTTTCCAAGATAGGGCTATATGTACTGCTTTTTTTTCTCCATGTTTCTTTTTTTTTTTTTTTTTTTTTTTTTCTTTTTCAAATACTTCACAGTTGTTAATTCTATAAGCGCGTAATTAATTACTGATGATGAACGATGGATGCAGGCGAAGGTGAAGTTTACGTATATAACTGTGAGTGATACCGTTTGTAGTAATATACGCATATGAAAATGTTAAGTGCAAATCCAAAAATGCACGTATAATGCAACACCCTTTTCGCGCACAAAACAAACACAGAGAGGTTGTTTTCCGTTCACGTGTATGATTAAATTTCATTCATTCTTCCGTTTGGGGCAAATGAGCTTTTTTTTGTTCTTCCGGAAAAACATAATTATATTTCATTCACTGGCTATTTAAATACGTTTCTGTTTATGATTTGGTTTGATTTTTTTTATTTATAATATTTTTTGTAGATTCCCTTTTTTTTTTTCTTTCTTCGGGCATACATGAACAGGAAGTGGTGGTGTACATATGAAGCGTAGCATGCCCATATTTGTATGCATCGTTATGAGCAGACGTTTAAGGATCATATATAAAAAGAGGGTAAAGTCCAGGTTCCGCATTTGTTTGAAGTTTTTTTTTTTACGTTTCTACTACCTGGGTTTAGGGTCAAATAAATATGTATGCATCGCATCCCTGCCGAGAAAAACACATGTGTTCGCCCAATTTTTTTCCCCTCTTTTTTTTTTTTTTTTTTTTTTTTCGTTTTAAAAATTGATGTTAATCTGTTTAGCCATATTTTTGAAGATAGTTTTGAATCCCCTGCTGCTTAAAAAATGAAAACAAAATTTAAGACTTACACCTGCGGTCGTGAGGACAATTTGCTTCTTTAAAATAGGGAGAAGCCTGTCGTTGCCTTTTCGCTTAATTCATCTTACTAAACACGTTACGTACGTTGGATTCATGTACAACTTATTTTAAATAAGAAAAGGGGGGGAAAAAAAAAAAAAAAATGTGGCATTTGTTGTTCGCAAGTGAGAAGCACCTGTGCAAACATATATTTCGTGAGCAGAATGGGGAAAAATAATTTTTTGCGTTTTCCTATTTGCGTGTGAACCATCAGGCGGATCCCATCGCCACAGGAATTACCATGCATGGGATCCATTTTTAACGATCCCAATTTAAACGCACCTATTTGGTAAATTAAAAGACAGAAGATAACACATGAGGGAGGTATTCTTCATTTTTCGACTGGACCATTATCTGCGTCTAATTTGTGTTGATAAGAGGCATGCACATATATACCAAACAGCTTCTATAGACGTTTTCATGTGGGTTAAATGGGGAGCGGGGAAAACAGGGTGAACGTGTAAAATTGGCGAAAGGTTAAAGGTGGAGGAAGACATTTATTCAAGGATTAGTGTGGTTCATGGAATATATCTTATGGGAATTGGCAGAAACATATGCATTTATATTTATTACATAGTGTCTATGCCAAGGAATAAATGAATATCTTAGAGGGGTGTCAACGTTGTAACATTTTAAGAGCAATGTTGAGGCTTTTAGGCTATGTTATTTTCTAGGGAGATATTATGATCCCGTTTTTGCGTTATAGCCACGCGTAAAAGCATCGTAAAGACGCACATCTTGACGAATAGAAGCAAGGATTAAGAGCATTATCAGAGAACTTGGGTACACAAAAGTAATAGATAAAAACGCTGCAAGCATTTGTTATTCGTTGATCACATGTTTTTATTGAAACGGTTAAATATTTAGGCTTCTTACTGTCACTTGATGGATCAGTGCATATCGTTTTCTTTGGCGCCTCTTATATGTATAAATATTTTTTTTTTTTTTTTTTTTTGGTTAAGAGGTTTATTCAGTCACCTGCATTTTCCTGTTTCCCATGTCAGGTATAAAATTGGGGGGCAAGAATTAAAAATCTGCAAGATTCATGTGCCCGCTTTTGGGGGGAATGTCAATATAAGTGAATATTTTAGAGGGCCATAATGAGCTCATCTTAAAGAATTTCCTAAGAAAAGGAAATACAAAAGGGGCAGGAAATTAAAATATGTACGTTTAGCTTATGCGCTGTGTCACCCTAAAATGGTAGAAGTTAAAAAAAATATATACTCCTTTCTTTTTTACAACAATGTCGCATAATGATACTGCCCTCTTTTGTATCTTCTTCCTTCTAAGGTACTTATGAGAATCTGATTAATCCAATTGTGTGCTCTTAATATGGCAAATAGCCCAGTACACCACAATAGACCGCAGTAGATTTACACTTCATGTGGGGGTAGGACATTTTTGCGTGTCAATCGTTGCAGTGCCAGTTTGACATATCGTCAAACTGGCTAAACTGTTTCACTTTTTATAGAAAATATAGTTTTTAAAGCGTTTCTTGTTCAAACAAGGGAGGACAGCAAAATGGATTTTTTTTTTTTAAAAAAAAAATTATTAAGCATTAAAAGGAACGGAAGAAAAATTTTCCTTTTTTGGCATGCCAAATGTGCTTTCCCTATTTTCGATGCTTCGACATTTAAACATGTAATCATTTGGGTATGGACATATGCTACAAAAATTAACAATTGTTAATCGTGCGATGATTGACATCACCCAGGAGAATTAATTTCTAGCATGAAAAAAAAAAAAAAAAGAGTAAATGGAATGGAAGGTTAAAAGGGGTGTTTTTCCATGGAGGTATATAACGCATGTTTCTACTTCCTCTGGACACGGGTTACGCATACTTCTTCTTCTCTTTTTCTTGCTGAGGTGTGTTGTGTGCCCTCCTGAGTTGATTTCCTTATTTAGTTATCCCAATCTTTGGGGAGCTATACATTTTTTGTAGTAGAACTTCTTTAAAAAAAAAAAAGAAAAGGAACGAAATTAAAACAAGAGTATATAACCTGAGTCGGTAAAACATAGCTCCATGTGAGTTAGATAAATGGTTTATTTGTTCTTGAGTAAAGGAAGGAAAAGGAAAGCCCATTTATTTAACTTTTCATATCAGCTCAGAGCGCATTTGCTATGATGCCGAACAGAGCAATGATGAGCACCCAACTGAGAAGATGTGTTGTAGCGTAACCAATGCATACCTTCAAAGATCTGTTATATTTATATTTCTTGTTGCAAATACATGCGAGTTCCCCTTTTTTTGGCGAGTTATTGCATGTCCCGTTGTCACAGTTTATATTGTTCAGGGTACACATTGTTATGTGAGAAACGTCGAAGATAACTTCATCTATTTTTTGCCCATCTTTATCTACACATGCGCATAGTGGGGGATTAGAATTGACGAAACATTCTATTCTGAGACAAATATTTTCGGCTGAGTTGCTTTCCCTCCTTTGGCACTCCCCTTGTATATTTCTTATGTGATTTATTGGACACTCATCCGTTAACACATTGCTTGGGTTTCTACTTTCCTCGTTATTTTGGCTTCCTGACGCATGATGAGAATGTGTGTCGCTGTTGTCATCTTGGATATCATTAATTCTCTGAGCATGGTCCCCCTGTTTATGATCGTCGTATATTTCGTTTCCGTTCGAGTCGTTCTCATATGTGACCAGGCGCGGTTCGTCCATGGCTGCTTGACTTACTTGACTCGTCCCTCCGTTCACCCCATCTTGATGCCTTACGCACGCATCAACATTTTTGTCGAAATAATGATTCTCCTCGCAGGAGCAGAGGGGTTCTCCATCCATCCGCAGTGTGCAAATTCCATTGTTGCAAATGAAGTTTTTACATTTATCGGCACTTAATGCGTGTTCATCGTCTACTTCATATTTTAAAATACATTTGCAGTCACTGAAGGGGTACTTATCGATTGTAGCTGCCTGTCCTGGGGTTAACTCTTCATTTATTTTTTTGGTTTCGCTGTTTTCTATCTCTTTGATACAACACATGCATTTGATGTTTTCATTTAGCTGCACTTCTTTGTTGCATTTTTCCTTTTTCTCAATTTCTGCGTTAAGTGGCGTAGTGAAATTTGAGAAATCTTCTTCTTGGACGCTTTGTATGCCCAGACTTTGGAACACATAATTAGTGAGGTACTCACATTTGTTTTTGTTCTTACACAAAAGAGCATTTTTATCATCCATTTTTTCTAGAAAGTGAATTATTTCGCACTGCTCATTTATGTAGTAGCTGTAGTTGTTGCACTTTTCCTCGTTAAGGCTGCCAATGTGAAGTTGCCTGCCATTCGGTTCGTACGTAATTTCAAAATCTGCATCTTTTATCGTTTGCGGATTCGCCGTCTTGGCGCTGTGAGGGGACAAGGAAAGAGTTAATCGGACTATTAAGAGGAAAAGAATAATGGCAGACATTTGCAAGAAAAGGGGGGGGGGGGAGGAATGGAGGTTGCATCTAAAAGGGAATATGTTGCTTTCTCTGTGCATATATAGCATGGACGCAGAGGTGGGAAAAAATTACAAAAAAAAAAAAAAAAAATGCTGTGAAGGACAAAAATAGAGGAACTATTCTCTTAAGCAACATAGCACCAATTTAGGCATTTTGCACAAATCTAGTGAGTATACCGGGAAAAGAAGCAGGGACACTAAAGTGATGCTCAACTAGGCAGTTAAATTAAAAATGGAGAGAAAAATGGAAAATGTTGTAACCCGAACAAGTGGCTAACACAGGTAGCGAAAAAAAAAAAAAAAAAAAAAAAAAAAAAAAAAAGTCAAAATATACAGCCAAAATACAGGCGAGGAAAGTTAATTATTGGTTCTGTCTAGCTATTTTTTTTTTTTTTTTTTCTTTATGCCTCAATTTATATGAACCGTAAAACGACTAAAACGATTTCATACATAAGAAGGATGGAAATCATTGATACTTCAGACGAAATTAAGTAGAGGGGGGGGGTGTCAAAATGTAAGTATAGACGAGCCAAGGGTAAGAAAGGCACTTTCTTTAGAAGTGCATAGAAGTTACGTAATAACATCGCCAAAGTGAATGGGATCAGATTAAAAATAAACAAATGATCCAGTTGAAAATTACAATATCAGTAGCTCCCCGTTTCATTTTAGCTTTTTCTTGGTTCACAAATGTTTATAACACCTTATGCATGTATATACATATGTTCCGCTGCACAACTGCTGGGAGGCCAGTAAAGGGGAGAGATCCATCTCCCCCACTGTGATATGTTTTGCCCGACGTTGCATGCATCACCGTTACGTACTTTTTTATTTTCTTTGTCTTTTTTCTCTTTTGTCTATTATTTCGAAATATCGTGATGACATTACTCAAAAAAGGAACAATTCTTAGCGCTTTTAACGATATAGCGTGCTGTTATTTTCGTCATGATGATTAATTTTTTTTTTTTTTTCATCATTTTTTATCATTCGTTTTTTAGCACATTGATTATTTTTACAAATATTCTACATTACCAGTATGGCGTCCTCTTTGCAGTTGCGCCGTGTGTTTATCCTTAGAAGAGGGGGAGAGCAAAATATTGACGTTCACTTATGCAACAAGGTTAAATGGGATGTTCATGGTATGTTATTGATGGCACATTGCCATGGTTTTTTTTTTTTTTTTTTTTTTTTTTTGTAGCAGTAAAGGTTTTAAGGTTTTATCTATTTATATAGCCATTCATTCATGTGCCATTTGTGAACAAGACGGTAATCGTCTTGCATCGAAGTTGGGCTTCCATTTGTGGAGTATGCCACATCTGGTACGTACCCTCCGTGAGCAAACCCGTGTTACCCATTTTGCATTCCGCGCCTGCCTCTATTTGATGATATATACTCTTTAGTTAAATATTGTATTTCTGGCTATATTATTAGCCGGAACTTACATATTTTCCTTAGCTCATAAACGAATTGCGCATTAGATGAAGACACTGAAGTTACGTGGGAGTAAAAGTAGTGCCCTTTCGGTATATTTAAAAACGTATATAGGCCAATTGCTTCATTTGTGTTGGTGAGTTTTCTACGGCATTCTGAAAGAGGGAAATGAGTCATGTACCTGAGCTGAATGCCCCTGTAATTGGACAGAAAATTGTGTATATTTGAACGTTTTTTAATGTTTCCTCATTTTTCCTTAATTTGTGTATTCAAGGGGTACTGAAACTTGCTTTTTAGGACTTCCCTCTGTGTTTTCGCTTACGCGTAATTCTCCGCAGAGCTGTGAGTCGGGCGGGGGAACGACAAATGGCCATGCGCGCATAAATGTGTAGTAGCGGAGGCACACATGAGCACTTATCATGTAAGCACGGATAAGTAAACAAGCGTCCCCTTCGGTACATGAAGATTTTTTTTTTTTTTTTTTTTTTTTGAAGAAGAAGAAGAAGAAGGAAAGGAGGTTTCTGCTCATTGTTTTATTAAGATTATTTCAGGATTGGAGGTATCATCATCATACATGGACGTGAACGCATGATACACAGATGATTGAAAGTATGCCCGTACGAATGAGGCGAGTGTGCTCGAGGCCATTCGCTAACTGATTCGCTTAGGCACATACACATATGTGCAATGGCACAGCAATGATTGATCGAACATTCGGAAGTGTAAATGTTTCGTGCTGAGCTTAACAGGACAGGGTGAGTTTTCCTCGAACTCCCACCCCCTCTAAAAGTTGTTCGCCTAGTAGGGTAATATGTAAATGCAAGTGTAAAAAAGAAAAGGAATTATGAACAGTATGGTGGTTCAAGGAAAGGCGCTAATGAAGCATCACCATTTATGAAAATAATTAGTATATAAGACTTTGGATAATGCTTGTGCTTATTCACACAAGATGGATAAATATGAGTTATGGAGAGAATGTATACGGTATTATAGGGAAGGTTGAATTATAAAACATTCCTCCCTGTATTAGCGCAATTGACAGAATTATGCAACATTAATTAGTACAAAACGTTATATTATGGCAAAACAGGAGAACTGAAGATTAATGTAAAAAATGAAGGCAAAGGATTTTTTTTTTTGACACGCGCATTTTTTCTCTTGACCTGTAGATATAATTGAGAGCATTTTTCATTACGTTAGAGTATTTTGGTTTACATTCGTTTAAAAAAATTCCCTTATATGTAGATGTATGTGGTTAATTACATTTTTTTTTTTTTTCCCCTCTTTCCTTTGGTTCATTTTATTTAAATTATTTTCCTTGTATGAACTACTTCGGATGTGTTATGTTCCGCGTGTAATTTTATCAAGTGAGGTTTGCGGCAAGAATACATTTATACCTTGAGCGAATAAATTTCCTACGCAGTTACGAAGAACGGAAGTTATTTTTACACAAGGCCGTCAAAGAGGAAGTTACAAAATGGGCCTTGTAAATCTTTTGGAAAATACGATTAAATGGGGGATGTTTGCACAAGTTTGTAATATAAAGGGATAAAAGGAAAAGGAAATTTATTTTTTAATTTCTGTAGGCACAGGTGACTTACTATAAATTTTGGGATTCGTACTGACCGACGGGGAACACGTTTTATTACGATCACTCGTAATAATAAATAAATTCAATAAAGAAATTCGATGATCATAATAAATGACCAACCATGGGACATTTCAACCATGCTTAGAAAGGAGATTAGGGAAAATAAAATAAAAAAAAAAAAAAAGAAGGTTTAAATTTTGAATTGACCCGTGAATGGATCTTTTTCCTTTGAAGTGTCCAATTGTTGGAAGTGGATTGTGCCTTAGAGGCAGTATAATGCCTACTTTATAACACCCAATTAGTGCTTTAAAAATTCGCTCTGCTTTTTCCAAGGAGTGAAATATATTTGTACGTCGGGGTCAGAATGGAATATGTATATATATACATATAATATTTTAGTACACAGCAGATAGGTGAAAATGTTTATGCCCCCCTCCCTTGTATATTTTTTGGGGGGATATACCTCGAAAAGTGTAGAAGGAACATAAGAAATGAAGAGAAAGTAATGAGTTAACTTAATTTATAGACATCTGGATATACAGCCTGCGAATATAGTTTTTATATATGTGATAATTACACTACGATGATTATTTTGACCTCCTCATGTGTTTTCTCTTTAAGAGAATTATATAGTAGAAGCTAGAATATGCAGAAGTAATTTGGGGGGGGTTTATATTTGTGCAATACATAAAGGAAATTTTACATTGGGAAATCAGTATAAAAACCCTTCCCCTTATGCGCATAATCTAGGTAATCAACCGGGGTTGAATGCCTCTGAGCGCACAGAGAGAACTATTATATTATTACATTAAATTATTTCCGCTTATCCTAATTAATATATAGCATAGGCGCTGTGTTATATTATAAACCTGCTGAAGGGAAAGGTCTGTGGCAATTATGTACTGGGCTGGGTAATATATTACGGTGAGTGAAATATTCGAAGGCCATTTATCCACACCAGAGGAATATAGGCATATGAATATATTAATTTATAAATATGTGTACATAAAGGCGCTATGTGTGGAGGACCACAGAAATCCATTCACCATAATTATGCCATTATTGTAGATTTTAATTTTTGAGGCGCTTGTCATTTCGAAAGAAGGAATAAAGGAATGGGCCAATTGTATTCTCTAGTGTGATGTGAAAGCTCCCCGGGGGTGTGTATTATATGAAGAGCATATGATATTCTTTATATATAGGTGTATATATATATATATATATATATATATGTTTGCGCGTAATGCAGAGGTGGTAATATTATGCTCAGTATTGAGCACTTATATTACTCAACATAATTTGAAACTAAATAAAAATCAATTTTTTACATATATTAAATCGTGGCACATTTAGTGCATATATGTTACAGTGTAATAATAGCTAACTTTTGGACGAATACAGGGGGCGGCACTGTGTGAGCACAAGCATATATATATGGGCATATTTTACAGGTGTATGTTATATCTAAAATACGCATATTTATGGCTATTGTTCCCATTGTGCCGTGTTCCTTAAGTATGGAGTCTAAAGTTTATAGCACAGTCTTAACGATGGATGTCTTGGTTCCTACAGCGATGAAGGCCGCAGCAAAACGCGATACGCAATGAAAATTGCAGCGACTGTGAATCATCTGAATGCTGAATGTAAACTACACTCAAAGGAGAGAAGTCTTTTTTACCCAAAAAGGGCCCTCTAAAATTGATAGTACTTCTATTATTTTTAAGAAATTTATTTATAAATTTCGCCTACTGAAATATGGATTCGCGGCAACTGTGCAAAATGAAGCTCTTTATGTGCATGTGTATATATGTATATACATGTATATTTTGATGGAGCGGATTTGCGCAGGAAACGAAGGAGGATCTCTACATTTGCCCATAAACGATCGGATATATTTCGAGACGCTAAAAATGTTCCTTGTTACAGAGCATGATAGAAACCTTACTTGATAAGTCTTCGTGTTGCGGTTCAATATTGGATACCACTTGTAGAGATATACACGCGCAGAATATACTTTGTACGTATGAATCAACAGTAGGATATAATTGCCTTAAGGGGGGGAAAGAATGGATGCCTTGCGATAAAATTTATTGTAAGGTTATACATATTTTCCTTCTTTGGTATTATCTGAAGAGTATTTCTTTCGTGTGTCGTGAATTGGCCAGAAAAAATAGCTTTAGGGCTGGTGCGCTTTATATAAAGCACATGCTGCACATTTGTTGTATGCATGTCTTCCTATGGGAGCGCCGGTTTCTTTGGGCTATGAATTATTTATTAACCGTATGCCCATTACTTCGGTATAAAAATGGATGGACAGTTTATAAAAATTCATCATGGGTGGACGAAGATGTTAAGATGATAAAGTAGTACTTGCCCGCAGATTTAATTTTTTATTCAGGCGTGTTTTACTCTTGAGTAGAAGAATATTTCTGTGCGTAGGGGTAGTAAATATTAATATAAATATATGGATAGTAACCATGTAATTGTATATTTATTTTACAGTGTACTATTTTGGGTCTATATATTTTCCCCCCCTCATGATATAGGTTTTGCGTGTGGGTATTTGTAGCAGCCCATGTGCACTACCTATAAAACATATTTCAGTATTAAATGATAAAAAACATAATAGAAGGGCGAATCCGCCGAATTTAAGCATATAATTAAGCGGAAGAAAAGAAAATAACAATGATTCCTTTAGTAACGGCGAGTGAACAAGGAGTAGCTCAAAAGTGGAATCCCAAAGTTTGTGCAAGCTTACTCTGGGAATTGTCATGTTGAGTACTATTCCAAATGAATGATTTAGTATTTTTTAAGCGAAGCGAGGTGGAATGCCTCCCCCAAAGAGGGTGAAAGGCCCGTAGTTTTAATTACTTGCCATTTTCTTGGAATTTTACTTGAAGAGTCGTGTTCTTTGAGATTGGAGCACAAATGCATGTGGATACATTTCACATAAAGCTAAATATGTGTAGGAGACCGATAGCAAACAAGTACCGTGAGGGAAAGATGAAATAGTACTCAGGAATGAGCCATTAAATAGTACCTGAAATCGTTAAGATGGAACGGATTAAGGGAGAAAGTATAGTTAAGTGAGGAAATGGATTCTTCGGAATTTATTTTTTTTTTTTTGCTTTATTATAAAAAGGATTATCAGTGAATTGGGATAGCAGAAACGAAATCATTATATGTTTTTTGTATATATGAGGACAGACACGCATAAGGTTTGTGATTGTTCTGTGCCTTAAAATTGTTGTCTTCTAGATTTTCTAATTTAGGCCAAGGCAACATAACGGTTTGCTTGATTTTCCTACCAGGAAAGTCACATATCCTATTTACTGAGGAAATGTATAAATAGTAAAAGAGTAAGTATTTTAGCTTTCTTTTACCTTTTACGATAATCCTAACAATTTTTTGTGAACTTCCTTAACCCACCCGTTTAGAGACACGGACCAAGGAGTCTACCAAATATGCAAGTGTGCATGACACATTAAACATTAATATATACGTCCCCGACGTAATTTTTATTTGTACGCATAATTAATATAATATGTTAAGTTTTGTAGAACCGGCGGAAAAGTTTTTCTTTTTTGTGGGCGCATACAATACCAGTAGACAATTATTATTGCCATATTGAGTAAGAGCATATTTAGTAGGACCCGAAAGGCTTTGAACTAAGTGTGGTGAGACTGAAGTCAGACGAAAGTCTGATGGAGGGTCGAATTGACACCGATGTAAAAATCGTTCATTTCAACTGCATTTAGGGGTGAAGAATCATACGAAAAGCCTAATAGCTGGTTATTTTCGAAGGATCTCTCAGGATCGCTGGAGTTTGTAGCAATACGCAGTTATTCAAATGGGAAGGTGAGTATTTTGTTCTCGATTGTATGCAAAGGCGTCGTACAAGAGTGTTACAATATATATACTTTTGGCATGAGAGCCAATGGATCATACCCGGTTGCGGTGGTGTTATTCCGTTTGCAGGGTTTTACTTTGCTTGCGGGGTAATGCTTTGATTGCTGGGATGACTTCTCTCTCGATTTTCCGAAATGTACTATAAGGGAAATGTGAACGTAGTTTAAAGATTAATACTATGTTGTACGTCATTCCAATATTTTGGCGCCTTCCATGAATTTTAATGCTAACTCCAAGTGGACCATTTCCGGTGAGAGGAAATGGCTATGAGGGTTCAACCTAACGCCTGGATAAGGTGCCTAAATGTTCGCTAATTAGATCCGATAAAAAAGAGGTGTTGGTTTGTAATGACAGCAGGACGGTGCTCATAGAAGTTGGGATCCGCTAAGGAGTGTGTTCCAACTCACCTGCCTAATGAACTTGCCCTGAAAATGGATGGCGCTAAAACGAATTACCGATACCGGGCCATAGAAGGGTAAGAATGTAATATATTCATTTTGCTGATCCTTCTATGAGTAGAAAATCGTGGGGTTTTGTTTAGAAGCGAAATACGTGAGTTTTCGTGGAACATCTCCCTAGTGCAGATCTTGGTGGAAGTAGCAAATATTCAAATGAGAACTTTGAAGACTGAAGTGGAGAAGGGTTTTTTGTCAACTGTGTTTGTACAAAAGTTAGCCGCTCCTAAGAGGCAACCGAAAGGTTTTAAAATGGCTGGGAAAAGGGATTGCAGAGTGTATGCATATATATATATATATATGTACATACATTGTATGTGGTTCTGGTCTCCTGCGCCGACTCGAAAGGGAAACAGGTTAACATTCCTGTGCCATACGAATGGTATATAAAAAAAACAGAAAGGTGGTAACACAAATAGCAAATGAACTCCTTAACATAGGCCTTACATTCGAGTTGCGTTATCTTTGCAATTAACTTTCCGGCAAACCTTGGAATCAATTTACTTGGAGAAGAGGTTCGCTGAATCAATTCAGGCAAATTTCCCGCCGTTTTTTATAATCTCGGTTATATTTTTGGCGGCGAAATTTCCTGTTTTGTAGTAATAGTAATTCGTTTTTATGAATTATTCGAAAGCGTAAGGACTATCCTTGAAAAAAGGAGGGAACAAGTAAATTTTGAAAATATGGGCGAAATTCCTGTTCCAGCGGGGAATTATCTCATTATTTTCATATATGCTGAATACCATTTGTTGTGCGTACCGAATAACCGCATCAGGTCTCCAAGGTTAGCAGCCTCTGGTTAAATAGAACAATGTAAGTAAGGGAAGTAAGACAAATTGGATCCGTAACTTCGGGAAAAGGATTGGCTCTGAGGACATTAGAATAGAGAAGAAAAAGGAAATTGTTGAAAGGGAAGGGTATAGGGGGATATAGTAGAAACTCTTCTATGGTATCCCTTTACTTTGTTTTTCTTCAATTTTCTTTTTCTCTCCCTCTATTCGCCTTCCTTTAAAAGAAGGGCGGCGTCTCTCGGCGTTCGCCCCTTTTTTTTTTTTTGGATACTAATAATGTTAACTCAGAACTGAAACGGACAAGAGGAATTTGACTGTTTATGACATAGCACTGTGAGCGCCCTCAGAGAGTAGGTATATTTACGTGTATGCGTATATTGTATAGATGTTTATTTATACGTACTCTTTTGGAGCACAGTTGACGCAGTGTGATATCTGCCCAGTGCTTTTGAATAACTAGATTAGCTGTAATTCAATAGATGCACAGGTAAATGGCAGAAGTAGTTGCTACAGCTTCTAAAATTAGCCAAGTATTTCGTCATTATGCGTGTGCCCTCTTGATTCTTACCAGGGGGTGGTTATATAGTACTATTATGCATATAGTGTGTGTGAACCAGGTGTTCTATCTGGATTTACATATGCCTTATGTCGTAATATATTATTCCCTATGGTTTGAGATTGACGATGTGGCGCTTTAATTAGTGAAGATGACTTAGAGCAGATAAACAAATTTCCTGCTGTCCCTACTTGCAATCTAGCGAAACCACAACCAAGGAAAAACAGGCTTGGTTAAATCAGTTGGGTCATAGGAGACCCTATTGAACTCGACTCCAGGTAGGCTCTGTAAAACGACTTCCGATTGTGTAGCATAAGTGGGAGAGGAATTCTGAAAAATGTTTCCTCGCAAGTGAAATACCACTCCATCCAAAGTCCTTTTACTTATCCTTTAGTGTGGGGATCAAAAGAGCACACATATGTACGCATGTACGTATGTATATTTGTTCTTCCCCTTAATAGCATTTATATGGAGACACAGCCTAGTGGGGAGTTAATTTTACAGCGCCGCTATATTTTCCTTTTCATCTTTTATTTCGATAAAGGATGGAAGTGTAAATGTACTAATGGAATTAACAGACTCAAAGAGAACAGAAATCTCTTGTGGACTTTGCAATATAAGAAATGTCTGTTAAGATAGTACTCCTCTTCCTATTAGGTGGGGGGAGTTGTATGGCCTGTAATTTATCACCTCCTTATTCCTGCGAAAGCATTATGGGTACGGACATATACGGGTGTGTGTATATACGTGTGAAAATGCGTATTATATATCCCCGTATATTATCCTTCCCTAAAGTGTGCAAATAAGGGGCGATAGAAAAAGGGTTATGATAGGGATAACTTTCTTGCGGCCGCCGAGCGACTTTTAGCGACGTAGCTTTTTGATCATTTTGTAAATTATCAGCATTTCCTATCA
This sequence comes from Plasmodium knowlesi strain H, assembly GCF_000006355.2. Lineage (NCBI taxonomy): Eukaryota > Apicomplexa > Aconoidasida > Haemosporida > Plasmodiidae > Plasmodium > Plasmodium knowlesi. The sequence goes on along the minus strand of NC_011909.2, from coordinate 80,877 downwards.
TTGGGATGAAGAAATCCCAAAGTGTCGGATTGTTCAACCGCTAACAGGGAACGTGAGCTGAGTTTTTTGGGCAGTCATGAGACTTGCCTAGTTTTTAACCTACTGATGAAAATTGTTAATTTAATAACGCATTGATAATGTGACAGTAATCCAACTTGGTACGAGAGGATCAGTTGGTTCAGACATTTGGTATAGGGATTGGTTGACAAAGCCAGAGTTCCGAAGCTACGTCTGTTGGATGATAATGGCTGAATACATCTCAAGCCAGAATCCATGCTGAATAAACATTACTGTAAGGGTGTTCTGCATAATTTGGCTTTTCAAATGTTCTGCTTTATAAGCAAACTGGAAAAAGAATATATATACAGTTCCTTACATTTGTAAGATCAACAGTATATTAGCAACCCATCTGCCAAAGTATTCCTCAAAGTTTGAACAAGGGGAGGGGGTTGCATTGTGTTCACAGTGATAGTAAGTTAGCTATGGTAGAAGCAGCTATGTTCTATTTTTTCCAAACTGTAGAGTGACATTAAGTTTCCTTTTGCAGTATGGTAGAATGAGCGGTTTGTGGTTGAGCTCATACTCCTCTGTATTACTTTTTAAAAGTATGCAGTCGAGGGGGTGAAAACACCGGGTTGCCCTTTTTTCCATTTTTCAGCTGCTTGAGCCTAGGATGCTATGTATCCTCTTTTCCTTGTGATAACTGGGAAGAATATTTTTCACCGTAATTTTTATAATGCAGAATGCAATTAAAAAATGCTTGTAGACGACTCGAGATGCCCCTGGTGCTGTAAACATGAAAGTAAACTTTGTTTTACGATCTGTTGAGGCTTATCCATCGGTACTCATTTTTTATAACCACGTATTAGCGCACCTTTATTATATTTGCGTATGTGCATATGTATGTTCCTATGGACTGCATATGAATACATAAATAATACACCCTACAATTTTAAGTAAATCAACCTTTTGCTCATATGTGTTCCCTTCGTCGGAATGACCGGTTCGCCGGATCGTCCCTCAAGGGTATTATGCGCCATGTGCACGTTTGCCTTGGGACTTGCTTAGCATGTACGTGTGACATGCCCTTAGTACGTATGTAGGTATATCGCCTTATATATATAAGTGCTTGTACATATTACTGTACCCATGTATATGTACTTAGTATGCGCATGTGTATAATTATGTACGTACTTGAATATATGACTATGTGCGAGCTTTTATTACTTATGAATGGTCATACATGCATGTATGTACCCATTACTTATGTTATGTGTTGGATTATATGGGTATATATCCACATGTAGCCTTTACGCATATATGCTTCTAATATGCACCGAATCATGTGCGCTTTTTTAAATAAATATTGGGAAATTCAAATTTTGTGTTTTAAAGAAAACAGAAACAACAACAACAAAAAAAAAAAAAAGTAAGGGGGGGGGGATGGGTGTATAAAGGAGGTAGTATACTATAATACCTATACCCATTCCTCAAATATTAAACAAATCGTAAATGAATTTTAAACAAATCGTAAATGAATTTTAAACAAATCGTAAATGAATTTTAAACAAATCGTAAATGAATTTTAAACAAATCGTAAATGAATTTTAAACAAATCGTAAATGAATTTTAAACAAATCATAAAGGAGAACAAATAAGAGTAGCGATGAGCATATATGGATATACACGTATCAAAACATATATACATTAAATTAAAAGCTACTTTTTAAGTTAACGAATTAACGTTACGCTTTGATACCTTGGATGATACGTATGTAATTTACAGAAAAAATGTAATTTCCGCGATTGCCAAGGTTGCCGTGTGGATACGTCTACACCGTATATAACATGTGGCACATGCTACCTGCTGCTACCTTTGTCCGTGGTCATGGGGGTGAACTGAGAGTGAATATCTTCTTGCTCTACTTTTATGCTTTACCCCTTTTTGTTTTAAATATTATATAAAAAAGTTGGAATGTTCCAAAATATCTATCTACTACGACCTAAGAACCATCGTTTTATGTATACCCTTTTTTTGACATCACACAGTAGGCATATTATGTTCGCTCCCTTTTGAATTTTCCATTTCATGTGTTCGCAACTACAGCTGCTACCTTGGGTGACATTCGCATACAATAAATACGCGTCTCTTAAGTAACAAAGTGCTCGGGCTTGTGAGAACTTTTTTAACTTTCCAAATACTGTTGGTCAGTATGCTTGTCAGTTGGGCGGTCACTTTGTTCGTTCGTTTTATCACTATTTTGCTGTGCATTTTTTACGGGCATTTTTTTTCCCCCTGGCTCAGGCCGCTCTGCAGCCTGTTCCCGCTCCTTTGACGCATTCGTCAAGATCATCCACTCCTTCCCAGCGAGCCATTTATTTTTGAGCGAGTCCAAATATTCGTCCAGATTTTCAAACTTCTCCTGCTTCCACTTATCCCAATTTAACCATCCTTCGCCTTCGAAATGCATATTTTCTTTTTCCTTCAGCCACTTCCTTATCACGGTTATTTCCAATTCATTTCTTGTAATCCATTTGATCCATTCGCCTTTCTCTTTGCGTTGAAAATATTTTGCCCATTTCCGCCTTTCCCATTGTTCCCACTTTTCGTCTTCGTGAACTTTCCATTCTTGTGATACCCATTCTGTCATTTTTCTCGATTTCCATTTATTCCATTGAGTACGTAACCAATGATAATACAATTTTTCATACGAATCTATGAGGTCAATCCAGGTTTGCTTATTATAAGGTTTCCAATTTGTGTCTAACCAATGACTCCACTGTTCTTCACTTTCCAAATCTTTTAATCTAATTATGCCCTCATTAATTTCTTCCAGAGTATATATATTCCATGATATCCATCTTTCCTTTATTTTATTCAGTATATTTTCAAATACTACATTTTTCTCGAGGATCCACTGGTTGTTATCACTTGTTAATGAAACTTTCCAGGCATTGTATTCTTTGTCTAAATTATTTTTCCAATTTTGAAATTGTTGTATTTTCCATTCCTCCGAGTAGTGTTCTTCTCTCTTGGATTTTTCCAACTCATCTTCTCCTTCACCTTCTTTTTCTTCTCCTTCAGATGGCTGGATTTTGGATGGTAATAATTTTTTCTTCATTGTATACATTTGTGAGTGTATTTTTGCAGTCAAGAAGGATAATGTATGGTCCATAAAATTTTGGAAGTGGGACCTTGGAGCCGGTTCCACTTTGTCTATGTCAGGTGTCCCTTTTTCCTTGGCTCTTTCCGCCAGAGTTTTTTTTTTTGTCTGTTCTGTAGATTCGTTGTTTGGTAACTTGGGAATCCCTTTGAATATTACCATGGTCTCTTTCTTTGTAGCACCGTTAGGTGATTTACCTGCTGCTACGCTTGCAGAGTTCTTCATTATTGTGTTTGGCGATTTTTCAGATTGAAAAGTGGAGGACCTCTTTTTCATCAGATTAAATAACATTCCGGTGGTTACGTTGGGACGGGTTTTGCTACCTATGTTACCTTGACTAGGTGTAATTATCTTAGAAAATTTGAATTTAGTCTGTCTTGGAAATTTCAATTTTGGAAACTTCAATTTTGGAAATTTCCCAAATTTGTGTTTTATTTTATGTGTAAATTTTTCTATTTCAAAATTGGAGGGGCTATCTCCCTGAAAATTTGAAAATGTATGGTCATCTATTTTTGCAAAATTATCGTTGGTTATGTTTGGATTATATTCGCCCCCTTCGTGAGAAACAATATGGTCGGTTATGTTAGAATTATTTGCATTTTCTATGTTTGCAGAATTTGTATTTACAATTTGATAGAGAATATTGATCGTCTGGTCGTAATTTTTATCTTTGAGTGAGTTTGCACACGTTTCATTTTTTTTAATATCCTCAAAATGGATGTATGACGAGTCATGGTATCTGCGAAGTTCTCTCTTTTTTAAGGGGTTCTATAAGGGGTGAATTTTAAGGAAAATCGTAAGGCATGTGGTTATGGTTACTCCATCGTTGGAATTGTTTTCACTATTGCAGTTTTCCGGTTTCAATGCACCGGCTACGTAAAGAGAATCATGTAGATGTGAGCATCGTTAGAGTTATTGCTTTGCAAAATAGGTACATAAGATATAACAGGCGTGTGTGCAATGCGTGTACGTATATGTACAGATAACCCCTCCCCGGCGGAGTATCCTTACCATTTTAATAATGCAAGTTATGCCATAGTATAAAAGAATACACATTGAAATATACATGTAGTATAATAAAGAATTGGGGTTACTTTGTCTATATATTCGAAGATTTTTGGAGAAAGGTGAACTATATGGAGCAAATTCCTCCTTTTTTATAAAATCGTCATTTTTGCGAATTGGAGGCCAATTTTCTTCCAGACGCTCAAGCAATTGTTTTAAGAGAAAAAAAAAAAAAAAAGAATAAAAAAAATTTTCAACGAAACAAATGTATTTTTATAATTTCTACTAAAAAATATTTTTCCGCTGAAGATATTTCGAGCTACTGCAAAATGGGGGTTCTCATACACAACCCAAGAACAAAGAAAAGGGAAAATAAGAAGGGGGAGACACGGAGGTAACATCGGATCAGAATGATATTAACAAACGGTTATAGCGCAAAGATGGAACATCGTAAGAAAGAACAGGCGCAAGGACGCACACGTAAGAAAGGCTATAGTTATAGAACCTAAAAATCATAAACCGAAGAGAATAAAACAAAAGGTATTCAAAAAAAAAAAAAGTACAGAAGGAAAAAGGAACAAAACTAAAAAAGTAAAAAGCATATATAAAAAAAATGGAAAGAATCCCAAAAAAGGCGAAATGAAAAAATTATATAAAGACATACCATAAAATACGTTGTTTTTGTACACGCTGAGTTTTCATTTTGTTGTACTTTTTATTTTTGTTATATTTTCTTCAAGAAAAAATTATATATAAAATTAAGAAGAATAACGTTTCCTTCTATTGGAGCATATAAATCCCTCTTTTTTTTTTTATGCTTCTATTATTATAACAAAATTTTGTATAATATAAAACACATCGTATTAACAATTGTAAACATATTTATTCTGCTATAACTCTCAGAAATGAAAAAAAAAAAAGAAAAAAAAAAAGCGCGGAGGCTAGTTTTTTTACGGAGGAGGAATTATATGTGTTTGCTAATAATTTGTAGTAAAAAATCAATTGAGAACCTTTTTCCTCCTTAAGCTTCTATGCACAATATATATATAACGCATAGGATAGTTTTTTTCAAATAGCTCTGCTGCTGCCTCTGCATCTTAAATACTTTATTTTTTGTTAAAATAGAAAAGTGTAACATGTTCGTAGTACTTCTTTTCTCCCTAAAGTTTATTTTTACGAATATATTTTTTACAAAGTTAAGGACTTCTCCATTTTGTACAAACTTTTTTTTGCCAATAAATTACTACTTTAGGGCAAAGAAAGAAATTAGGATTAATAATGTGTGCATAGTAATATATATACCTCTTCATCTGTGAATATTTTTAAAAACTAAAAGGGTAACGCGTTGCTATGAGGATTATATTCACTGGAGGAAACAATTAACATGAGTGTTTTTTTTTTTTCTTTTCTTCTCCTTTATTGATTATAACCAATTTGCACTAGCTTACGCGTTATACAAGGCAGACGCGCCAACGTCTACCTTATGCTCAAACTGGGGTTGTATGGCACACATAGAAAAAAAATATATATATATCTTTATAATTTATTTTGCCGAACAAGGGGGGTAAAATCAAATGAATAAAGTTGCAGAAGCTGCTCATTAATCACACAAATAATTTTATATATAAGTATACGAAGTCTTTGTTTAATTTTATCATAGGGAACCTTTTCCCATATAAGTAACCCATACTTTTATTCTTGTTCTGGACGGGGGGTGAGCTTGACAGAAAAGAAAAAAATTTATTATCTTTGTGAAGAATGTTAGGGTGGAAAAAATGGGGTTGCGTTCTTTGAAAAGAAAGCCCATTGAACATTTTCCCCTCATTTGTGTGTAATGCGAATGTATAAAAAATGCGCACGCATCTAAATATTTTCAGCACTATTTTGCGCACTGTTATTGGCCCCTCTCTGATAAGAAAGTAAAGGCCCTTTGCAAAATGTTGAAAAATTTTGTGAAGTCCACCTAAGAGTACGCATATGATAAATATACTGGGAAAGAGCTACTTTAATTAAATTACTAGGTTACTAATATTAAAGGCTGTTCATAGAAAATGGCAGGGTTTTTTCGATCACGTTAAGAATTAAAAGAACATATTATTACCCCATAAATTAGGAAAATTCCTTTTTATATGCAGAAGATTTGGGTTAAATAAAACATTTTTTAATACATATTCGTCAAAATAGAGATGCTATATCATTTTGTCAGTGACCTTTAGAGATGGTAAACTGAGAATCGATGGTTACTGTGCTTCTGACTGTATATCACTTTTAAATAATAACAATAATGCGTTAGGGTAATTTGTTATAAAGATTACATATGTTCTTTTAAGCATTAAATAAACACATGCGTGGTGCCCCATATTTACTTCTTGGTGACAGAATATATGAGAAGATGGGGTTTGGCATTTTTTTTGTTAGATCTTTTTTTTTTTTTTTTTACGTAATTTAAAGACATTATTTTTTAAGCTTTTCTGCCCCATTTATCACCTGTTCGTGCTTATGACAAAAGGTGCGAAATTTTGTTAAGGGTGGGGAATAGCATAATGAACCCGTTTTGAGCTTCATGTTTTTTTTTTGGGGGGTATCTATTAAAATATGAAAAACAATATGATCTAAAAAAAATTGTGCCAACTAAAAAGGTATACAAAAATGCTTGTACTGTTTTTTGCATGTATATTTTTTTTAATCTAAATAGGTATGTATGTTTTGAATTTTTCTTTTTGATTGGCACCGTTCCTTTGTTTTTTTTGTTTTTTTTTTCACTTCTTAAAAATAGACAGTACGTTCTATTTTTAATCTGTTAAAAGGAACAGCGCTGCGGGAGCATGTTTTATAATTAAAAGAATGAATGTAAGAGAAATTATTTATTATGTAATTTCAATTCAGTACAACAATAATACAATATAATAAATAGGAGCACTATATGCGCGGCGTTAAAACTCGCATGCATTTTTCTTTGTTGTGACGGGCAGAGAGCCATAATATATATTTATTACATATTGCCCTTATGTATTATACGCTAGTTATGCAATGCAATATTATTAATATATTATATATATGTGTTTTCTTAAAAGTATATATAACCTTATTAGGGGAGCTGCGCATTGTTGTTGGGAGACCCCGCCTAAAAAATAAAGACTCCTTCTTTCTGGCACCGACCAACGGGGTCGTAAAAAATAAAAGATAGTAGTTTTATTCGTTATTATAACAAGGATTTATTAAAATAATACCTAATGAGGAAGCGACATTTATTTTTAAATATTTTGCAATAATTCTGTTTAAGCTTTATAAGAAGTAATTGTTCTTTGTTTCTGCATTATAAACGCGCATGTGGTGCGTACAAAAATTGGTGCCTTTGCAGATATACTTTTGTATTGATCTATTTGTGTTTTTTTCGATTATATCTTGTCACTATATTTTATTAATATATTATGAGCAAAAACGGAGCTGTAAAATATATTATAGTGGCCTTGTGCATATAAATTTTTATTAATTTGTTGTATCCATATAATTGTCTCTTACAAATTAAATAAAAGATATCGCACGTCGCATACATTTTGTAACGCAATAAATGGAATGAAGTTATTAGCTAAAAGAATATCTCCTTGTATAGTTCGTCCTATTTTAGGATTGATTCTAAAATTAAATAATTTATATTTTTTTAAATAAAAAAATTTTCATGTTTCTTTACATATAAATATTTATATTAAATATCATCAGCAGAATTATATTTTTTTTTTTTTTTAAATTGATTTATGCCAGAAATAATGGAAAAATATATATACATATAATTTATTAGTTATAAAGAACATTTTCTATAAGTTCATTTTCGCGTGTTTAATAGCTTTTTTTTTTTAGTAACCACTGCATCATTTGCAGAATAGCCTTTTAAACTAGAAATTTGTTGTTACCATATTTACGAATCTTAATTAAGGGGGCTCCTTATAATTACGTTGTATAGAAGACGTGAAGGAATTAGAAAATATAATAATAAGGTTTTAAAAGGAACCATATATTTCTTTTTTTTTTTGTACTTATATTATAAGGTATACTATTACATATATATGTATATAAATTTTGTACACTTGATAGCATATATATATAGATATATTATATAATTACCTACTTCATTTACTACTCCTCATATGCGGTGACCTTTTTAACTCAAAGTTTTTACATCAGTTACAGATATGGGAAAAGCGAATAAAAAAAATACAAAGGGGAAAAAGACTGCTGTTAGGCCTATTTTAAAAATATCTTTATTTACCTTCTTAGTATGGATAGCAAAAAGTTGCAACAATGTAAGTTTTTTAGAAAAAGAGCAGAACAGCGGTCATACATAAATCTTTACCATGATGTGACACCCCATGTGACGCATATACATATGCATATTAGATACATGAATGGATAGTAGGTGTATATTTTTATTACTCTGTTGAACCCGCTTCGCTTCTACTTAGGATGGACACTACGAGGACGCCAATGGCGTTCAGAACTTGGGAAAATCCCAGATCATAAGAAATGGAAGATTGTTATCAGAGGAACCAAAAATAGAATTCGATTCCGTATTCAGCACCTTCAAAGATAGTTTTTTAGATAAAATGGGATTAGGAGAGCAAGAACAGAACCAAATTAAAGATATGATGCATTCATATTTTAACAATTTAGATTTCTCTTCCTTAGAACGACAGGTTCAAGAGAATCCAGAAATGTTCCAACAATTTGGACAAATTCCAAGTTCGCTTGATGAGATTCAAATACCTCCCAATTTTCTCGAACAGTTCCCACCACCCCCTGGTATGTTGGAACAGTTTAATCTCCCACCAGACGTGCTGGAAAAGTTCCCACCTCCACCCCATATGTTTCAAGAGTATCAAAAAGATTCAGACAAGTTTGGTCCATTAGCACCATTCCCTCCGAGCATGTTCTTACCTCCCGAATCTGACACAAGTGCTAGCTCGGATGGAGAACCAAAACCTAGCACAAGTGCAAGCGCGGATGGAGAACCTAAACCAAGCACAAGTGCAAGCGCGGATGGAGAACCTAAACCTAGCACAAGTGCAAGCGCGGATGGAGAACCTAAACCTAGCACAAGTGCAAGCTCGGATGGAGAACCTAAATCTAGCACAAGTGCAAGCGCGGATGGAGAACTTAAACCTAGCACAAGTTCGAAGGAAGATGCTGTTGAAAAGCCAGAACCATGTTCAGGAATGCCAGGAACATTGCCTCCATTCCCAGATTTTGAGGAGCTTTCGGGATCGCTAAAATCAGGTGCCCACGAAAATGTAAACGTATGTGGAGAAATTCAAGAAGGAGAAAATGGAGTTTCAGGAAATCTTTGTGCAGTTGAGCCAAAGAAGGATAACAACAAACAAGATGAAGAGGAAGATGAAGAAGAGGATGACGATGAGGAGGAGGACGAAGACGACAGCGACGAAGATGACGACGACGACGACGAGGAAGATGAAGAAGACGAAGAAGAAGATGGAGAACAAGAGGGTAATAAATTGGCTCAGGAAATCAGTGCAGTTCCTAAGGAAGGAAAGAAACAGAAGAATGAAGAAGTTAATGAAGGAGGGAAGAAAAAGGAAAATGAAAAACACGTTATTGTGGAGGAAGTAAAAGAAAAAAAAAAAAGTGAAGTAGGTGATAATAAGTGTGAGAATACAGATGAAGAATTTGTAGAGGCCGAAGAAGAAGGAGATGAAATATTTGAAGATGCAGTGGAAAAATTTGAGGATATGGAGCAACCGTCTGCATTACCACAGTTCCCATCGAAGAAGCCCCAAGCTGCGCAACTTCCAGAGCAGGCAATTTTTCAACCCTTCGCAAACATGAGCATTCCAGGTATGCCTAATCTGGATTTATTATTTGGTCCACAATTAGCAAAGAACGAAGAAACTAGCGCACTAACGAGTTTTGTTAATAAATTAAATTTTTTTGGTATCGATGCTAAATCCTCTATAAATGCAACTTTTCTAGTTGGACTTGCTTACTATAATGTAAAATATTTCGTATATACCATGATGTTTATTGTAGGGCTGAATTTATTTAGGGAATTAGGCGACATCTTTAATAAGCTGCGTAAGTAGATGATGATGATGATGATGATGAGAATGGTGAGAATGATGATGTGCGATTATTTTGGGACACACAGTTTTTTCCTTCTACCGAAGAAGGTAGACGAAGAAGATACGAACATTGTATATGTATATGAAGTACTTATATGTGTACCATGCATAACCATATCAGTGGAAAAACAGGCTGTTAACAAGTTGGACAAATTTTTCTGGCTTCCTATGAATTAGGAATAGCAATATTACTTGATGATATATATTCTCACATTAAAAGTTGCAAGACGAAGGTTGACTCTATTCAGATGATGGATGCTCGGGCAGAACTTTTTTGGAGCCACATGGATGTCACATTTCTTCCTACATAGAGATAAGCCCAATAATATGGCTGTGGTACATTCTGAAGATTTTTTAAAATATGATGTTCCGCCCAAGTGTTGGTATAATATATATATGTACGTGTTGTATATATGTGTATGATTCTTTTTCTTTTTTTTTTTTTTTTTTTTTTTAAATAATACATATTTACAACTTATAAATTTGCTAAATGACATAATGCCTATTTTTCAAGTACTTCATTCATATATTTATCTTTGTAAGAATTATGTAATAATATGTATGTATATATTTTCCATAATTCATAAATAATTCGTTTATTTGCCGTGTGCAAACGTAATATTTATATATATTTACACTTGGCGTAAATATAAAAACGCAAGGTTTTGCTTTTTTATACGAGCAAAAAGAAATTAATTTTTATTGCATATGAGTTTGCTTTTAATTAACTCTAATACTAGAAACTTTTTCCATAAATGATGTGTTAATTTTTAACCTGGATTGTTATATGTACAGACATGTAGGCAAATTCATGTATGTACGTATACAAATGTACTCATGGCCATGTTCAAATGGCTTAGTATTTGGTAAATGATTTTTTTAGTTTCCATTTTTAACTACCTTTTCATGCTTCATTGATATGGAACATTTTTAATCAAATTTGTATTAACAGGAATAATATTTCGCCACAATGTGGACAATAAGAAATTTTTTTTTTTTTTTTTTTTTTTGTCATATATGCAATTATATGATAAGCTTCTATTTTATGCACAAGAAAAAGTGGTGAATTTGAATAGAAGGGCATTTGTTCTGACCATTTGAACCAAACATTTGTCATGCTTATGTGGAGGCGGTCTGGACGAATAGGTCGAAAGAAAGAGAAAAAATAATAATAAGAAGAAGAAGAAGTAACAGCTATTTTGCCTATTTGTGTTCCATAAAACAAGGACAGATTGCAAAGTTAATTGATAATTTGGGTGAATATCCTTTTGCGCAACTTTAAGGAATGTGCTACATCAAAAAAAAATGAAATACCTTTAAATAGGGGTCCTCTCTTTTTTACATGAAGAAAAAGTGCCTCCACGCAGAAGGAAAATGTTAAGATATATAATATAACGGTCTTAGTAGCATTTGGAGGAAGAAAAACAAGTATATTTTCAACTTTGCGATTGACACATTTTAGTTCCTATAATCACCCCACTTATATCAGTACTGAGAATGTGACAACACTCATGATGGTGGGAAGAATACGTTAACTCCATTATGTACCACCTTTAGCGAGCTTCTAAAATGGCAGCTATTTAGATAATAAAAAGTGGGTCGCTAATATTTACCTATGAAGCGCTCTATAGTAATTGTATACCATTTCGTCCTTTTACTTCTTATAATTCCTAATTCATGTTTATTAAAATTACTCGAATGCTGGCAGGTCATTTCTTTCGTTCTTCACAGCAGCATGTATATATATATATTGTGCCTATGTGTAATTACTATACGTGAAGAAATTAAGGAATAATACCATGCGGTTGACTCGCCTTAATTTTATAGTAAATGTACAGCAGAAATGAGAAAAATAATATACGGCAAGAGACACCAGTGCATGCAAAGGCGTAGCATAAGGGATTGATGTTCTTAGAAAAGAAGTAAATTTATGATATAAAATTTGCATGTATTGCTTTTTGCAATTCCGCTTGTTGCCTAACGGTGTCACCTTCATTGCTCCATTGACAATATAAGAAAAGTGGTAACCGTACAATCTTCCTTTTCGCGTACATTTTTTTTTTTATTGCTTAATTTGGTAAGCACTTACAATTTATGTGGGACTGAATAAAATACATGGTATTTCTTATAATTTATCATTTCTCAATATATATTATATCGGTACGCATATTTAGTATAATAGCTTTAAAAAAAAAAATGACGACCTCAAAGAGTTGGCTAGGTTTTAGGCCTAAAATAACCTATTTAAACATATATTCTTTTTAATGTTAAATAAAAATATATACATGCACGAAAAGGCATAACTATAAAATTATATGTGGAGCAAGATGAATTTAATCCGTTTTTCGCTTGTATAATATAGTATATGATAGTTTTATTCTGCTTATATATATTTGTATATACAATATAAGGCACGGAAAGGTATAAATGAATTTTTCTATACCTTTAAAATTTTGACAGAATCTTTGCCCCTGTAGTTATATTTTTATATTTATTCAAATTCTTTCTCCTAATATTTTCTTTATCGTAATAATTTTTACCCTTACCACTGTATTGTAATATGCAATTGCTTATATCTATATATATTCATAGAAAATAGCAGAACAAATTACGATTGCATATCCTTTTTTCATAGTGACACAGGAAATGCTATTTTTTTAATAGAATTTTTCTGTTAGCAGAGCGTACCGTTCTGTTTTTGATATATTGTTTCTTTACTTTTTTTTTTTTTTTTTTTTTTTTTTTTTTTTTTTTTTTTGTTGTTGTTAATTTTGAATTTTTTATTACTATTTTGCGCTATAAATATTGTTGTTTTTTGTTTCGAATATATAACATATGTAATAGAGGTGTTTAAGAATAAACTACAGAGTAGCAGCTTTTTACGTTCATGAGAACATTTTTTTTCAAGGAAGGGGTTTGTATTTGACCATATCTATTCGAACCCCTAATATAGCAGTTTCGGAGGAATGTGCGCTGTAGCAGCCGTTTCAATTTATATGTAAAAATCCATACTTAAAGCAGGGTGCGAAGTAATTGCGGTTCGTTCTTGACATATCCGTTATATATACGCATATGTAGCTATTTTTTTTGTTAATGTGGAAGGTATTAAATTCCAACTGAAGGCTCCCATGTGCCTCTTTTTTACGTACACGCAAGGATTATAGAAAATAGTAAGAAGAAAATGGTTTTTACTAGATCTGAAGAGGATAGCACACCTGGTAAGGAGCCAGGACAATATGTAAGGGTTACCTCAAATAATGGTGGTGGAAACACAGCGGAGAATCGCCGTATAGGCAAAATAATGGGTGTCTTTTCCGCTTGTAAAGTTGTGACATTTGCTCTCCTTTTGTGGATAGTACAGTGTTCCTGTATGGTAAGTTAATCAATCACACGAATTAAGCATTTTTTTAGTGTGGCTTAATGGGAGGCCAATACGTACATAATACACATAAATATCTGTTAAGTGCCACTGAGCAGAAGGAACTTGTATACGAATAATGGCATTCCCTTTGGAACAAAAATAAAAAGAAAGAAGAATAGTTTACATGTTAATATAAGTCCATTTTAAACTTCCTTTCCAATTTCTGCAGTACTCCGACGTGTCCATGAAGGGGCTGTACAACATAGGCAGAGCAGTTTCTGTGAGGCCCAGTAGATTATTAGGGGAACCATTAGTCGAATTTGACGCAGTGTTCGATCTCTATCAGAGAAGCTTTTTAGACAGAATGGGATGCGATAGCAACCAGAAGGAAGAAATTAGAACTATGATGAAATCTTATTTCGATAAAATAGATATGGGAGCGTTGGCTCAACAATTTCAACAGAACCCATTGAGCATGTTGCGCTGTCCACCAGGAATGTCTGGAATTTTTCCACCTCAACCTGGAGCATTCCCTGGAATGTGTGGTACTTCCAACGCTTCCATATTGGGACAATCAAATCCAAATGGAAGTAAATCTACAGACCCCAAAGATAAAAAGGAAGGTGAGGAGGATACTTCAAATGGTAGTGATGAGCAGGGGAAAGGAGAAGATCAACAAAGGAAGCAGATGATATTCCTAACTGATAATAGTAACTGTAGCCCTGCTTTACGTTATTTGAACTTTTTCAATTTCTTGTGGTCCCCTTCCTTCATTATCATGAGCTCACTTATGTCAGCATGTTTCGGACAACTTCAACTTACTATGGCTTTATTTTCCATATTATTTCTGAAAGGATTGAATTTTACCTGGGACCTCAAAATAATGCACGATATGCTTTACCCCAAAAAAAAATAAATGGTTCAATTTGGCAATTCGGATATTTTTTCTAAGTATTAGGTCTTTATGGAGAACATATAAGCCCAAGAGAGCATGGGGATACGGTTGCTGGAAGTTATATATCAATTTATCGCTGGCCAAAGCCACATGGTAATGAAAACCTTTATCTTAATAGGGAAAAGGAGAAAAGGAAGAACATTGCAGATGACATAACATACCCAATTTATTGTAGGATAATTTTTTTTTTTTTTTATATGTAAAAGTTACTCCCAATTAAATTGGGTAAGTTAATGGACATATTTGATTACCCTTGTTAGGAAGGTCGAATGCTGCGTTATGTTGCATCATAGTATACTACATATCATGTCATGTCGTATATATTTTTTTCTTTTATCAATATTCCTTTCCTCAGTATGTCATGTTAAAAACTCATCATATATGAATATGTATGCTTGCCATGCATATGGGATACCATTTTTTTTTTTTTTGTTTTTGTTCTAAACAGTAGTCTGCATATATATAATAAGTTAGACAATCATTCTTCAAGGAATGTTTAGTATTAAATAATTAAATGTAAGATATGCAATGCAATTGTTATGTCAGTTGATGAATGGAGCAAGTGAAAACAGATGGAACTATGCATCTCTCATGTATATCTTGGAAAATATATGGGCGCATATGTATAAAACATTAACACTGAATGTGTATTATGTACATACGGATATGTGCATATTTTTCTACTTATAAATAAATTAGTTCAAGGAAAGATGCTATTTTTATACCTATTACATACTGAACATTGGAATGGAAACTTTATTAGGACAAAAATGTTGATAAAGTTTTTTTTTTTTCTTTTTCCTTTTTATTTGTTCTTGAAAAAAAAAAAAAAAAGAGGAAATAAAGAAGAAAGAACAGAAGAAGAACACCGCTTTCTTCTTCCATGTGAGGACATTGTTCATGTCGGCTCTTCATATGTGCATTACACTTAAAAAGGATGTGTATGACATAAAAAAGGAGGATTAATCTCCGCCAGAACACACTTTCGCAAGAACATCATCGCAAAACTTCGGCCAACCTATTCCCGAGAGCACCTTCGCGGTGCTCACCTCTCGCGAAGATCCTCTGTAAATCATTGCTAACCTTAGGAAGGAATCTCTGCGAACACACCTTCGTGAAGACATTTTCTCGGGAACACCTTCGCGAACACATCTTTCGCGAGGAACCTATTTTGCGAACAGTTCGCAACGACGTGCGGACTATATTACGCTTTCCGCGGAAAAAAGTGTGGAAGAAAAGCACAACCTTCTTTTACAAATGGTACACGATTGGACTTTAGAATGGAAGAGGATGGAAGAATAATGAAGATTATAAAAAATTATTAAAACAAAAATTCTGTAACAAAAAAAATTTAATGAACACTTTAGATGTTCAGTAAAGTTACAAACAAAATAAGAAATAAAGATGGAAGAAAAAAATCTTTTTTTTTTTTTTCTTTTTTTTTCAAGAACAAATAAAAAGGAAAAAAAAATTAAAGTGTTCTTAAAAGAAAAAGAATGTTTTTTTTTTTTTTTTTTGTATAAACAAAAGGTGTCCTATCACCCCAAGAAAAAAAAAAAAAAAAAAAAGTTGCAAACAAAATAATAAATAAATGTGGAAGAAAGAATCATTCTTTTTCTTCTTCTTTTTTTTTTTTTTAAAGAAAAAATAAAAAGGAAAAAAAAAAAAAATAAAAGAAGTTTAAAAAGAATAAGAAATAACATGAATATTCTAACTCCTTATGTCTGTTTATAACATAATTAAAAAAGGACAAAAAGGGAATGAAAACAATATTTCTTCTTCCCAAAATAATTTACATTCCAAACATATATATTTTTCCCTTATCAAGACACTAAGTCAAAATTATTTGTGTGTGTGTGTCTGTTCTTTTTAATAAAATGATATATATATAACACATTATCAATGAAGGCTTTCATCCATTTCACACTCCTCAAAAGAATGTCTTCATTCTCACAGAGTGAAACTTTTAATTTATATCTTTAACCTTAAACAATAAACCTATACCGTGAACCCTAAACCCTAAACCCTAAACCGTGAATCCTAAACTGTGAAACCTAAACTGTGAACCCTAAACTGTGAACCCTAAACCATAAACACGGAACCTAAAATTGGAGCACGTTCCATTGGAACACTTTCCATAGGAACCCCTTCCATAAGAACCCCTTCCATAAGAACCTCTTCCTTAGGAACCTGTTCTTCTTCTTCCATAAATTCGCTTCCCATAAACTCTCGAACCAAAAGTTCCAGAAAATCCTTCTGGTTCAATTGTGTGTCCCCTTTTTGACATTCATCCAACACTTCAAAATGAATTTCAATAATCGTTCGACGATTCGCGCGACCAGAACGTTTCGTTCTTGTTGGAGCAGAACGAGGTTTGCGTTCCTTCACCAATTGATATTCATGTGAACTATCTTGTTGCACATGATCAAGGACTTGTTCCTGTACTGATGGACCGCGTATTTCAGCAGGAGATCTTCGGAAACGTTGTCCTCCTTTACCAAGAGGACCAAAATACTACAAAAAAAAAAAAAAAAAAAAAAAAATGAGAGGATATTTTTGCTAAGAAGATTGTGAAATATTCTTTTTACACATTTTTTTTTTATTCTTTTTTTTTTTTCCTTTTAACCATTAAAAAATTTTTTTTTTTCCTTTAACCATTAAAATTTTTTTTTTTTCCTTTTAACAATTAATTTTGTCCATTAAAATATATATATATATTTTTTTTTTTATCTTACCTTCCAAAGGTAATAAGCCATAGCAGAAAGGCCAATAGAGACAGGGGCCAAAGGAAGAAAAGGGGTAAGGATATCCGTAAGAAGGATGGGACAGACTGTATTCTCTAAAGTTTGTTGCATATGGGTTTCTTTCGATTGGAGTAGTGGTTTCACTTCGTCCTCTATTTTGTCATCGCCAATTTTGCAATTACCATAATCGTTATTGGCCCATTTGCATTCAAAACAAGAATTGATATTATTTTTGCATGGAGATGTGTCTTCCATAATGTTTTTACTTTTATTAAAAGCATGTGTTATGCCCTTATCTATGCTACAATAGGGATGTACCCAACTATGTCCTTTTCTCTTCTCTTTTGCCAAGTCCTTTAATTGTTTTGCATACTCTTTAAGAAATAAACAACCCATCGTTTGTTCAAACGATGAGCCATTAACAGGGCCCAACTTGTGGCCGTTAGGACGGCCATAAATGTGCTTTAATCCTGCAGCAAAAAGCAAACAAGATGCTCTATTTGTTTGTTTTTCTTTAGTGCTAAGTTTATCCCATTTGTTGTTGGTGTCATTGCAGTATATGGAAACCTTCTCCTGATTGGTAGGTTTCGTCATTTGTTCTAGAAGTTTCGCTAATACGCCTTTGGCGTCATCTTCGATGTTTTCCTGATCATAAAAGAAGAAGGAAGGAGGGAAAGAAAAAAAAATATATGTATATGTATACACATATGTATACACATATACATATAAATATACATATACATATATACATATACATATACATATGCATATACATATACATATATACATATACATATACATATATACATATACACTTACATATATACATATACACTTACATATATAAATACATGTATATGTATACATACACATATACATATATACATACATATATGTGTATATACATACATATACATACGTATATATATATGTATATATGCAGCTGTCTACCGCCCTTACCCACTTAGGTGTGGTCGTTACACCTGACTGTCCATTTTTGATCTTCAATTTTTGTTTGATTGCGCATTGGACTTGAGTACAGAAATTGTGGTCCATTTTAGTGATTTCGGAGAATGTTTTTTGCATGGTGTTGTTAATGGAGTTGGGGTTGGATTGGTCTTCGTTGTTGAGGAGATTGTCCATTTGTTTTTTAACATCTTTTTTGTCGTTGTCATTAGGGCAATTTTGTCCACTTGGTGATGATGTTGCCACCAGAGCGTCTTCGACGCTCAGCTGGCAATCAGCAGAAATTTGTTCTCTCTTACATTGAAAACAACCATTATTACCACCATTACATAGAGGCGAAGGCGAAGAACCCTTATTATTTTGATCATTCCATTTTTTAAACATTTCATTTATTTTTTCCTCATCAATGGGACATTTCTCTTTCGCTTCATTAATTATTTGATCAGCGTACATGTTAAGAGCAATACAACCAACTGCTCCATGGAGCAGTTGGTTGTCTTGACCATTAGACTGGGATGTAGTAGCACCATTCGAAATCTGGTTAATGTAGTCTAAACCTGCTGTGATATGATTACATGCTTTTCTTTCAACACTATGTGGATTACCATCACCGAAATTTTTACATGGACCATTAGTATGCTTTGATTTGTCCTTTCCATTCTTCTCGATTTCTTCGAACAGCTTCGTCAGTGCCTCCTTAACAGCCCTATCCCAAAAGTCACACTGTAAAAAAACAGAAAAGTTAATATATGCAGTTAGTAGGTTGTGTAGTATCCGATTAGGGTGCCATCTGGTTGGTGTGTAGTATCCGGTTGGTGTAGTATCAGGCTGGTGTAGTATACGGTTAGTACAGTATCCGGTCCCTCTCTGCGAGGAGTTTTTCCCATCCCCCTAAAGTAGCTAAAGCTAACCCCGGAACCTCACTCCTAAACCCTGAAAACTCATTCCTATACCACTAAAACCTTATTCCTATACCCTAAAACCTTACTCTAATACCCGTACAACCTTACTGCTGAACCCGGAATCTGACTTCTGACACCCCAACAACATCATTCCAACACCCCAACAACATCATTCCAACACCCCAAACAACATCATTCCAGCACCCCAACAACATCATTCCAGCACCCCAAACAACATCATTCCAACACCCCCAACAACATCATTCCAACACCACAACAACATCATTCCAACACCCCAACAACATCATTCCAACACCCCAAACAACATCATTCCAACACCACAACAACATCATTCCAACACCCCAACAACATCATTCCAACACCACAACAACATCATTCCAACACCACAACAACATCATTCCAACACCCCAACAACATCATTCCAACACCACAACAACATCATTCCAACACCCCCACAACATCATTCCAACACCCCAACAACATCACTCCAACACCCCTACAACGTTATTCTAATACCCCTACAACCTTATTGCAACACCCCTACAACGTTATTCTAACACCCCACAACTTTATTCTAATACCCATACAACGTTATTCCAACACCCGCAATGTGAATTTTTTTTTTTTTTTTTTTTTTCTTTCTACCCCCTTAGTGTTGTGGTGATAAGATGGTTGTGTTCGTTGGTAGTAATACTTACCCAAGTCTTCGTCTTTCCACTATTCGTTGAATCTTCCTTCTGCCTTTTGAACCAATTCGGTGCGGCACATTTGAGTTTGTCACATAAAGACTCGGTTTTGTTCACTTGTTCCATGGTGGTAGTTAAGGTGTTGTCCTCCACCATGACTTGAACTTTGGTCTTTGCATTCTCCGTTTGGTTGCCACTTGCGGTAATGTTCACCTTGCAACTTTCATATTCGTTATCATCCCATTTACATTCAATGCACGAACTACCGTTCGTGCATGGTCCATTAGTAATTGGATTCCATGAACCAAAAGCTTTTTTTATTCCTGATTCGATAAGACATTTCGATTTGTCCTTCATTTTTTTTGCATATTCTTTTAGAAGGAAACAACCCACTGTTTGTCTCAACGATGGGTTGGTCAGAATGGTGTAGCTGCTGCCGTTGGAATGTGAACTCAGTTTTAGTTGGTTGAAACCTGCTGAAAGATATTGGCATGCCTTCCTTTCAGGGGTGGTGGGTTCTCTGCTGTCATTATCATCCATCTTATTACATCCTCCGTTTATGCTTGCGCCATTTGCCTTCGTCATTGCTTGTGACAATTCATCCCACAATTTCTTCACATCCTCATTCCAAAATTTGTCCTGTATAAGGTGGTGGTGGTATAATATATATATATATATATACATACATATATACATATATACATATATACATCTATGTATATGTATATATGTACTTATATGTATATTTGTCCTTCCCTCATTGCGTACCTGATTAGTAGATGAGTTTACTCGGGATGCTAAACATTCGAGACGATTACAGAGTGGTGCCCCCGGTTGGTCTGTTTTAGTTATTGCGGAGAGGGTTTCATTGACGCTGGTCCTATAGTTACTGCCTTCGAGTAAGTCATTCAATTTCTCCTTCACATTGACATTTTTTTTCCCTATGGTGCAGGTGTCATCATTCATGTCGTCGTCCTTCAAATTGCAGTCAATACAAGGTTGCTTTGTGCAATTTTTTTTAATTTCGTTCCATGCTTGAGTTGCGGCCTTTATGCCGGGTTCTATGTCGCAAATATGGCTCCTTTTTTTCATTTCTTTTACAAAAGTCTTTAACATTAAGCAAGAGGCGAATTGTTTGAACTCTTGGTGATCATGAGGCTTATACTGACTCGTGGAGTGAGATTCCTGAATAGTGGAAATATGATGCAGCCCTGCTGCAGCAAGCTTGCAAGCAGTTTCATTAGCTTCTTTTGCAGCGCCGGCTTCCCAGCCGGCGCCACCATTGCCCTTGCAATAGCCGGCAACAGCGTTCTGCTTTGTCTTCACGGCACTTAGGAGTGAATTTAATTCTGCTTCAAAGTCTCTCTTCATGTCATCCTAAA
The DNA here is from genome assembly GCF_000006355.2 of Plasmodium knowlesi strain H. NCBI lineage: Eukaryota > Apicomplexa > Aconoidasida > Haemosporida > Plasmodiidae > Plasmodium > Plasmodium knowlesi. The sequence goes on along the minus strand of NC_011909.2, from coordinate 59,560 downwards.
CATAGAACGGGATATATATATATACATACATACGTACATACATATATACGTATATACATACATGTTGTCGATGTTATTGATGTTATTATTATTGTTATGGTTTCCATTCCCCCATAATCACACTAAACCATGACTACAACCGCGACAACACATTCCTTACCCAGGTAACGTTTCTGTTTGAGGACTTGTTATTCCTTTCTCCCCATTTCTTTGCTACACAACTAAGTTGATCACATAGGGACTTTCCGTTATCCCCAGTACATGGTTTACCTATACAGACACAGACATAGACACATACATGTATATATATACATATACATATACACATATACATATATACATATACATATATATATATGTACATACATATAATGTTATTGTTTTTATTTTTATTTTTGTCTTTGTATTTTTGTTTTTGTTTTTGCAAATGGATGGTGGCAAATATATTTGTTATTGGGGGGGTACAAGAATTTTGTAGTGGTGTCTACTTACATATGTCCTTTATAGCTTGGGCCTCAATTTTTTCCATTTCTGCCTTTCCGTCCTTATTGAGCACTTCATCTACTTTGTCTTTTAACATCGTTACTTCCAATGTGGTGCTCTTTTCTCTAACTGTGCAATTTTTATAGTCCGTAAATCTCTCACACTTAAAACATTTATCATCAGTATTGCAACCGTTACTGCTATTCTTAATATTTTCATTCTCCGTCTCAAATGCCTTCTTTATCCCTTCCACTACACTCCTTTCCTCTTTACATCGCAGGCCCATCAGTCTATCTGCAACGGCATTTAATAGAACACAACGCATCGTTCTCTGGAACGATGCGTCAACGGCACCGCCGGTGCCGGTGCCGTTGTCGATATTGTAGGGGCTTTTTAATCCTGCTGCTATAAGGAGGCAAGCCTCCTTCCCTTTCCCTCCGGGGAGCCCGTTGCAGTGTTTATCTAGATCTCCATTCGTCGTAGTTGTGGCACTGCCGAGGGCACTGCGAAGTTTCGGTATTTCCTTTTTGACTTCTTCCCATACATCATCCTACAAGTAAAATATATATATATATATATATATATATATATATATATATATATATATGTATGCGTATACATGTAAGTGTACACATGTATTTATATGTATATATATGTACATATATAGGTATCCATGTGTAATGTTTATTTCCTTACCCAGTCGTCTTTTGTTAGGGGTTTGCCATTCCCCTTCTTTCTGACGTCTTTTAACCATCTTTCAGATACACATTGAAAGCGTTGGCACAATGTTAGGTTATTTACTGCTTTCGTTCCTTCCTTTACTGGTTCGCTGTCTTCCTTGACGATGTCCTTCAATTTGTTCTCAACAGGCTCCTTTCCTCCATTAACGTTCGTGCTAATTTCGCAACTTTCATGGTCTTTTTCATTCCATTGGCAAGGGACACAGGGTCCCTTGCTATTGGCACCATTGCAAGTACTCTTAAGAACTTTATCACCAACCTCAAAAGCTTCTTTTATTCCTGATTCGATAAGACAAGTCGATGTACTTTTCATTTTTTTTGCATATTCCTTAAGAAGTAAACAACCCACTGTTTGTCTTAACAGTGGGTCCTTATCCAAAATTTTTCCGTTTCCGCTTTTAGACGCTGCGGATTCTGAAAGTTGCTTCAGTTTTTCAAAACCGGCATGCAAAAAATTGCATGCCGCCTTTTCAGAAGGAGTTGCTTGTCTGAGGGTGCCATTTTCTTTTATTTCATCACATCCACCCTGATCCTTTTTGCCCTCTGTGGTCATGGCGTCGGATAATTTTTGCCACAACTTCTGTATCTCCGTGTTCCAGAATCCATCCTACAAGTGAAGTAATATGTATATATATATATATATATGTATATGTACACATATACATACATATATAAGTATATATATGTATGTATACATTTGTCTACATGTATGTATATATGTAAGTGTATATGCATATGTGCATATGTAACTGCCATTCCTTTACTACCCAACCAGGTGGCGTGTGTGCCCACTTACCTGTCCAGTCCCGTGTCCCCCGTTGGTCTTATACCAATTCACGGCACAATTTACTCGTTCACAGAAGGTACTTTTATTATGCATATCAGTCACGGTTTGTTGTATTTGGTCCTCCTTCGTTTGGGGGTTGTCTTTGAGCAATTCATCCACTTTCGTCTTTACGTTCCCATTGGTGCTTTGGCCATTGCTAATGGGACATTTGTCAAGTTCGTCCTTAGTGGTGTCGGTCCATTTACATTCAAAACATTTATTGTCATTAGGAGCTCCGCATTGAGATGTTCCATTTTGCATAAAGTCCTTACTTTTTTCAAAAGCTTTCTGCAAACCATTATCTATGCTACAATACCCTTTTTTTTGTGCTTCGTCTTTTAATTTTTTAGCATATTCTTTTAATAAAAGACATTGTATAATTTGATCAGAAAATTTGTCCTTGCCACTACTTTGATTTTTGTACACAAGTTCTAATTTAGCAGTAAACAGTTTGCATGCTGCTCTATTTGCATTATCTAAGCCTGGAGCCTTGTCGCAATGGTCAGAAGTCGTGCTACTACTACTAGTAGGCGCATCAGTAAAGAGTTCTCCCAGCTTCTTCTTGACTTCTTCTTCCCAGAAATCCTTCTATATAGACAGGGAAGGTATATATATGTACATACATATATATACATATGTACATATATATATACATACGTATATATGAATATATATATACATATATGTACTTATATGTATATATGAACAGTCTTTCCCCTTGCTTACGTTGCTCTTGCCGTTCCCATCCGTCAATTTCCAATAATCTCTTGCACATTGCAAGCGCTCACAGAATGACTTGTTGTTGCTGTCTTCCATGCATACCTTAGCTGCGAAAAGAAGAAAAGAAGGATTAACAGGACATGTAAAGTGCCATGTGTATATATGTTGTATGTTGTATGTTGTATGTTGTATGTTGTATGTTGTATGTTGTATGTTGTATGTTGTATGTTGTATGTTGTATGTTGTATGTATTTATGTAGATTAAGTAAATGTATGTCATTCACAATCGATGAAAAATTTTTTCCATTTTTTTCCGTCTAGTTTGTTCTAAGTATGAGGTTTATATGCCATCCGGTTGGTGTAGTATCCAGTTCCCACCATCCAGTTCCCACCATCCAGTTCCCACCATTCAGTTCCCATCATCCAGTCTCCACCATCCAGTTCCCACCATCCACTTCCCACCATCCACTTCCCACTATTCCATACCTACCATCCGGTACCTACCATCCGGTACCTACCATCCGGTACCTACCATCCGATACCTACCATCCGGTACCTACCATCCGATACCTACCATCCGGTACCTACCATCCGGTACCTACCATCCGATACCTACCATCCGGTACCTACCATCCGGTTACTACCATGCGGTTGGTGTATAGTATCAGGTCTTCGTCTTCGAGGAGTTTTTCCTCCCCTCCCGGGAGGGATGCTGGGATGCGTCCCTGCCATCCGTTTTCTACCATCCGGTTCATACCATCCAGTCCCCACCATCCGATTACTACCATCCCGTTCATACCATCCGGCTACTACCATCCAGTCTCCACCATCCGGTGTCTACCATCCGGTTCATACCATCCAGTTACCACCATCCAGTTCCCACCATCTGGTTCATACCATCCAGTCTCCACCATCCAGTCCCCACCATCCGGTCTCCACCATCCAGTACCTACCATCCACTTTCCACCATGCGGTTCATACCATCCCGTTCCCAACATCCGGTTCATACCATCGAGTCTCCACCATCCTGTTCCGATCATCCAGTATCCACCATCCAGTCTCCACCATCCAGTCTCCACCATCCAGTCTCCACCATCCAGTCTCCACCATCCAGTCTCCACCATCCAGTCTCCACCATCCAGTCTCCACCATCCAGTCTCCACCATCCAGTCTCCACCATCCAGTCTCCACCATCCAGTCTCCACCATCCAGTCTCCACCATCCAGTCTCCACCATCCAGTCTCCACCATCCAGTCTCCACCATCCAGTCTCCACCATCCAGTCTCCACCATCCAGTCTCCACGATCCGGTTCATACCATCCAGTCTCCACCATCCAGTCTCCACCATCCAGCTTCCACCATCCGGTTCGTACGATCCAGTCTCCACCATCCAGTCTCCACCATCCAGTTCCCACCATCCAGTTCCCACCATCTAGTCTCCACCATCCGGTCTCCACCATCCAGTCTCCACCATCCACTTCCCACCATTCGGTTCCTACCATCCGGTTTCTACCAACCGGTTTCTACCATCCAGTTCCCACCATCCGGTTCCTACCATCCGGTTCATACCATCCGGTTATTATCCATCCAGTTCCCACCATCCGATTAGTGCACCATTCGGTTGTGGTGCCGTATCCGGTCTTTGTGTTCGAGGAGTCTTACCTACCCCTCCCGGGAGGGATGCTGGGATGCGTCCCTGCCATCCGGTCCATACCATCCTGTTCATACTATCCGGTTTATACCATCCGGTTCGTACCATCCAGTCTCCACCATCCAGTCTCCACCATCCAGTCTCAACCATCCAGTCTCCACCATCCAGTCTCCACCATCCAGTTCCAACCATCCAGTTCCTACTATCCGGTTCATACCAACCGGTGTCTACCATCCGGTGTGTACCATCCGGTTTCTACCGTCCGGTTGTTGTGTCGTATCCGGTTTTTGTCTTCGAGGAGTTTTTCCCCTCCCCCCTGAAGTAGATAAAGCTGACCCCTGAACCTTACTCCTAAACCCTGAAACCTTATTCCTATACCCTGAAACCTTACTCCTAAACCCTGAAACCTTATTCCTATACCCTAAAACCTTACTCCTATACCCCTAAAACCTTATTCCAATACCCTTCAATCTTACTCCTATACCCCACAACCTTACTCCCATACCCCACAACCTTATTCCCATACCCCACAACCTTACTCCCATACCCCACAACCTTACTCCCATACCCCACAACCTTATTCCAACATCACTACAACCTTACTCCTAAACCCGGAATCTAAGTTCTAACACCCTGAAACAGTCTCCCTAAACGCGGAATCTAAGTTCTAACACCCTAACACCTTTCTCCTAAACCGGGAACCCTACTCCTAAACCCGGAACCCTACCCCTACACCCGGAACCCTACTCCTAAACCCGGAACCCTACTCCTAAACCCTGAACCCTAAACCCTAAACCCGGAACCCTACTCGTAAACCCGGAACCCTACTCCTCAACCCGGAACCCTACTCCTCAACCCGGAACCCTACTCCTAAACCCGGAACCCTACTCCTAAACCCGGAACCCTACTCCTAAACCCGGAACCCTACTTCTAAACCCGGACCCCTATTCCTAAACCCGGAACCCTAATCCTAAACCCGGAACCCTACTCCTAAACCCGGAATCTAAGTTCTAACACCCTGACACCTTCCTCCTAAACCCGCAATCTAAGTTCTAACACCCTGACACTTTCCTCCTAAACCGGAAATCTAAGTTTTCACACCCTGCCACCTTTGTCCTAAACCCAGAATCTAAGTTCATACACCCTGACACCTTTGTCCTAAACCCGGAACCCTACTCCTAAACCCGGAACCCTACTCCTAAACCCGGAACCCTACTTCTAAACCCCGGAACCCTACTCCTAAACCCGGAACCCTACTTCTAAACCCTGGAACCTTACTACTAAACCCTCGAACCTTACTCCTAAACCCTGGAACCTTACTCCTAAACCCTGGAACCTTACTCCTAAACCCTGGAACCTTACTCCTAAACCCGGAACCCTACTCCTAAACCCGGAACCCTACTCCTAAACCCGGAACCCTACTACTAAACCCGGAACCCTACTCCTAAACCCGGAACCCTACTTCTAAACCCGGACCCCTATTCCTAAACCCGGAACCCTACTCCTAAACCCGGAACCCTACTCCTAAACCCGGAACCCTACCCCTAAACCCGGAACCCTACTCCTAAACCCGGAACCCTAATCCTAAACCCGGAACCCTAATCCTAAACCCGGAACCCTAATCCTAAACCCGGAACCCTACTCCTAAACCCGGAACCCTACCCCTACACCCGGAACCCTACTCCTAAACCCGGAACCCTACTCCTAAACCCGGAACCCTACTCCTAAACCCGGAACCCTACTCCTAAACCCGGAACCCTACTCCTAAACCCGGAACCCTACTCCTAAACCCGGAACCCTCCTCCTAAACCCGGAACCCTACTCCTAAACCCGGAATCTAAGTTCTTACACCCTGACACCTTCCTCCTAAACCCGGAATCTAAGTTCTAACACCCTGACACCTCCCTCCTAAACCCGGAATCAAAGTTCTAACATCCTGACACCTTCCTCCTAAACCCGGAATCTGACTTCTAACACCCCTGACACTTTCCTCCTAAACCCGGAATCTAAGTCCTAACAGCGCCTCAACCTTCCCCCAAAAGACGGAATCTAAGTCCTAACACCCTGACACCTTCCTCCTAAACCCGGAATCTAAGTTCTAACACCCTGACACCATTGTCCTCAACCCGGGATCTAATTCCTAACAGCGCTTCAACCTTCCCCCAAAAGACGGAATCTAAGTCCTAACACCCTGCCACCTTCCTCCTAAACCCGGAATCTATGTTCTTACACCCTGACACCTTCCTCCTGAACCCGGAATCTAAGTTCTAACACCCTGACACCATTGTCCTCAACCCGGAATCTGACATCTAACACCCCTACAACCTCATTCCTAAACCCGGAATATAAGTTCTAACACCCTGACACTTTCCTCCTAAACCCGGAATCTAGGTTGTTACACCCTGACAACTTTGCCCTAAACCCGGAATCTAAGTCCTAACACCCTGACACCTCACTCCTAAACCCGGAACCCTACTCCTAAACCCGGAACCCTACTCCTAAACCCGGAACCCTACTCCTAAACCCGAAACCCTACTCCTAAACCCGGAACCCTACTCCTAAACCCTGGAACCTTACTCCTAAACCCGGAACCCTACTCCTAAACCCGAAACCCTACTCCTAAACCCGGAACCCTACTCCTAAACCCGGAACCCTACTCCTAAACCCTGGAACCTTACTCCTAAACCCGGAACCCTACTCCTAAAACCGGAACCCTACTCCTAAACCCGGAACCCTACTCCTAAACCCGGAACCCTACTCCTAAACCCGGAACCCTACTCCTAAACCCGGAACCCTACTCCTAAACCCGGAACCCTACTCCTAAACCCGGAACCCTACTCCTAAACCCGGAACCCTACTCCTAAACCCTGAACCCTACTCCTAAACCCGGAACCCTACTCCTAAACCCGGAACCCTATTCCTAAACCCTAAACCCTAATACTCCTAAACCCTGGAATCTTACTCCTAAACCCTGGAATCTTACTCCTAAACCCTGGAATCTTACTCCTAAATCCGGAATCCTGCTTCTAACACCCGTACAACTTTCCCCCTAAACCCGGAATCTAAGTTCTAACACCCTGAAACCTCCCTCCTGAACCCGGAATCTAATTTCTGACACCCTCACAGCCTTCCCCCTAAACTCGGAATCTGACTCCTATACCCTCCAAACCTCATTGCAACACCCCTACAACCTTCCTCCTAAACCCGGAATCTATTTTCTTACACCCTGACACCTTTGTCCTACACCCGGAATCTAAGTCCTAACACCCGAACACCTTTGTCCTAAAGCCGAAATCTAAGTTCCTACACCCTGACATCTTTGTCCTAAACCCGGAATCTATGTCCTAACACCCTGACACTTTCATCCTAAACCCGGAATCTCATTTCTGACACCCCTAAAACCTTATTCTAACACCCCTGCAATCTTTATTCCAATACCCCTAAAACCTTATTCTGATACCCCTACTACCTTGTTCTAACATCCCAGCAACCTTATACTGAGACCCCTACCACATTACTCTAACACTCCTACAACCTGTATTGTGTAACCCTGAATCTGAATTTTTCTTTTTTTTTTTTTTTTTCTTTTTCTCCTTTTTCTTTTCGTATTGGTCTGTGTAGTATCCGGTTTGCCTTTCCCTGCCATCCGGCCTCTGTCTGCAAGGAGTTTTACCTACCCCTCCCGGGAGGGATGCTGGGATGCTTCCCTGCCATCCGGTTCATACCATCCGCTTTCTGCCATCCAGTCTCCACCATCAAGTCCCCACCATCCAGTCTCCACCATCCACTTCCCACCATCCAGTTCCCACCATCCGGTTCATACGATCCAGTCCCCACCATCCAGTTACTACCATCACGTTAATACCATCCAGTCTCCACCATCCAATTCCCACAATCCGGTTACTACCATCCGATACCTACCATCCGGTTCATACCATCCAGTCTCCACCATCCAGTTCATACCATCCAGTTCCTTACCATCCAGTCTCCACCATCCAGTATCCATCATCCGGCTCATACCATCCGGTTCATACCATCCGGTTCATACCATCCGGTTCATACCATCCGGTTCATACCATCCGGTTCATACCATCCGGTTCATACCATCCGGTTCCTACCATCCCGTTCATACCATCCGGTTCCTACCATCCACTTCCCATCATCCGGTCATTACCGTCAGGTTCATACCATCCGGTTCATACCATCCCGTCCGTACCATCCCGTTACCACCATCAAGTAACGACCATCCGGTTAGTGTGTCGTATCCTGTCTTCGTCTTCGAGGAGTTTTACCTACCCCTCCCGGGAGGGATGCTGGGATGCGTCCCTGCCATCCGGTTACTACCATCCGGTTCATACCATCCGGTACCTACCATCCACTTCCCATCATCCGGTCATTACCGTCAGGTTCATACCATCCGGTTACTATCATCCCGTCCGTACCATCCCGTTACCACCATCAAGTAACGACCATGCGGTTAGTGTGTCGTGTCCTGTCTTCGTCTTCGAGGAGTTTTACCTACCCCTCCCGGGAGGGATGCTGGGATGCTTCCTTGCCATCCGGTTCATACCATCCGGTTTATACCATCCGGTTCATACCATCCGGTTACTACCATCGAGCTTCCCATCATCCGGCCACTACCATCCGGTTCCTACCATCCGGTTCATACCATCCAATTCATACCATCCATTTCATACCATCCAGTTCACACCATCCACTTCCCACCATCCACTTCCCACCATCCACTTCCCACCATCCACTTCCCACCATCCACTTCCCACCATCCAGTCTCCACCATCCAGTTCCCACCATCCACTTCCCACCATCCAGTCTCCACCATCCAGTTCATACCATCCGGTTCATACCATTCCGTTCATCCCATCAAGTTAGTGTGTAGTATCCGGTTCATACCGTCCAGTTCATACCATCCGGTTACTACCATCCACTTCCTAACATCCGGTTCATACCATCCGGTTCCTACCATCCGGTTCATACCGTCCGGTACCTACCATCCGGTTACTACCAGCCAGTTCCTACCATCCGATTCATACCATCCGGTTCATACCATCCAGGTTCATACTATACGGTTCATACTATCCGGTTCATACTATCCGGATCATACCATCCGGTTTATACTATCCGGCTCATACCATGCAGTTCATACCATCCGGTTCATACCATCCTGTTCCTACCATCCGGTATATACCATCGGGTTCGTACCATCCTGTTCCCACTATCTGGTTTCTACCATCCGGTTCATACCATCCGGAGCATACCATCCGGTTCATACCATCCTATTCATACCATCCGGTTCATACCATCCGGAGCATACCATCCGGTTCATACCATCCTGTTCATACCATCCGCTTCATACCATCCGCTTCATACCATCCGCTTCATACCATCCGCTTCATACCATCAGGTTCATACCATCCGGTTCATACCATCCGGTTCATACCATCCGGTTCATACCATCCGGTTCATACCATCCGGTTCATAACATCCAGTACCTACCATCCGGTTTCTACCGTCCGGTCCCTACTGTCCGGTTCATACCATCCGGTTTCTACCATCCAGTTCCCACCATCCGGTTACTACCGCACGCTCACTATCATCCGGTTACTACCATTCCGTCACTACCATCCGGTTTATACCATCCGGTACCTACCATCCAGTTCATACCATCCAGTTCATACCATCCGGTTACTACCATCCTGTTCATACTCCTCCGGTTCATACCATCCGGTTTCTAACATCCGGTTACTATCATCCGGTTTCTACCATCTGCTTTCTACCATCCGGAATCTACCATCCGGTTCATACCATCCAGTTCCCACCATCCAGTTCATACCATCCGGTTCTTACGTAGTATCCGGTTTCTGTCTGCGAGGAGTTTTTCCTTTCCCCCCCTAAAGAAGCTAAAGCTAAACCCGGAACCCTACTCCTAAACCCGGAACCCTACTCCTAAACCCGGAACCCTACTCCTAAACCCGGAACCCTACTCCTAAACCCGAAACCCTACTCCTAAACCCGGAACCCTACTCCTAAACCCTGGAACCTTACTCCTAAACCCGGAACCCTACTCCTAAACCCGAAACCCTACTCCTAAACCCGGAACCCTACTCCTAAACCCGGAACCCTACTCCTAAACCCTGGAACCTTACTCCTAAACCCGGAACCCTACTCCTAAAACCGGAACCCTACTCCTAAACCCGGAACCCTACTCCTAAACCCGGAACCCTACTCCTAAACCCGGAACCCTACTCCTAAACCCGGAACCCTACTCCTAAAACCGGAACCCTACTCCTAAGCACTGGAACCTTACTCCTAAACCCTGGAACCTTACTCCTAAACCCGGAACCCTACTCCTAAACCCGGAACCCTACTCCTAAACCCGGAACCCTACCCCTAAACCCGGAACCCTACTCCTAAATCCGGAATCCTGCTTCTAACACCCTGACACCTTTCTCCTAAACCCGGAACCCTACTCCTGAACCCGGAACCCTACTCCTAAACCCGGAACCCTACTCCTAAACCCGCACCCTCTTCCTATACCCCTTAAACGTTCTTCCTAAACCCGGAATCTAAGTTCTTACACCCTGAAACTTTCCCCCTAAAACCGGAATCTTATTACTGACACCCCTTAAACCTTCCTCCTAAACCCGGAATCTAAGTCCTAACACCCTGACACCTTTGTCCAAAACGCGGAATCTACATTTTTACACCCTGACAACTTTCCTCCTAAAACCGGAACCCCACTCCTAAACCCGGAACCCTACTCCTAAACCCGGAACCCAACTCCTAAACCCGGAACCTTATTCCTATACCCTGAAACTATACTCCTAAACCAGGAACCCTACTCCGGAACCCCGGAACCTTACTCCTAAACCCGGAACCCTACTCCTAAACCCGGAACCCGACTCCTAAACCCGGAACCCGACTCCTAAACCCGGAACCCTACTCCTAAACCCGGAACCCTACTCCTAAACCCGGAACCCTACTCCTGAACGCGGAACCCTACTCCTATACCGTACAACCTTATTCCTAAACCCGGAACCCTACTCCTATACCGTACAACCTTATTCCTAAACCCGGAACCCTACTCCTAAACCCGGAACCCTATTCCTAAACCCGGAACCCTACTCCTAAACCCGGAACCCTACTCCTGAACGCGGAACCCTACTCCTGAACGCGGAACCCTACTCCTATACCGTACAACCTTATTCCTAAACCCGGAACCCTACTCCTATACCGTAGAACCTTATTCCTAAACCCGGAACCCTACTCCTAAACCCGGAACCCTACTCCTAAACCCGGAATCTGACAACTGAAACCCTGACACCTTCCTCCTAAACCCGGAATCTAAGTTCCTACACGCTGACACCTTACTCCTAGACGAGGAATCTGAATTGTGACACCCCCACAACCTTCTTCTTATACCCCTACAACGTTATTCTGACACCCCTAAGACCTTATCCTGACACCCCTAAGACCCTATTCTGACACCCCTAAGACCCTGTTCTGACAACCCTAAGACCCTATTCGGACACCCTTACAACCTTATTCTAACACCCCTATAACTTTATTCGGACACCCTTACCACCTTATTCTGACACCCTTATCACCTTATTCTAATACCCCTAAAACATTATTCCAACACCCCTGTAACCTTATTCTAACACCCCTGGAACCATCATTCCAACACCTATGGAACCATCATTCCAACACCTATGGAACCATCATTCCAACACCCCATCAACCTCATTCTGGCACCCCTACAACCTTATTCTAACACCCTTACCACCTTATTCTAACACCCCAACAACATTATTCTAATACCCTTACAACTTTATTCCTATACCATACAACCTTACTCCTATACCCTACAACCTTACTCCTATACCCTACAACCTTACTCCTGTACCCTACAACCTTACTCCTATACCCGGAATCCTTATTTTTAGACCCCTAAGACCTTCTTCCTGAACCGGGAATCTTATTCTAACACCCTTACTACCTTATTCCAACACCCCTACAACATTATTCTAACACCCTTACCACCTTATTCTAACAACCCAACCACCTTTTTCCAATAACCCTACAGCCGTATTCTAATATCCCTACAACCTTATTCAAACACTCTTACGACCCTTATTCCTAAACTCGGAATCTGACTGTTGACACCCCTACAACCTTATTCTGATACCCCTAAAAACTTATTGCTAAACCCGGAATCTAAGTTCTAACACCCTGACACCTTTCTCCTAACCCCGGAATCCGAATTCTGACACCTTGAGAACTTGCTCCTAAACCCGGAATCTGACTTCTAATACCCCACAATCTCCCCACATTTTTCCAATTTTTTTTTTTTTTTTTTTTTGGTGAAAACACACCTTCTGTTTATAGAAAAAAAAAAAAAATTCTTCTTTTTTTTTGAGAACATTATTATTTTTTTTTTCAGAACAAAAAATTTTTTTTTTTTTCTTATTATTTGTTCTTGGAAAAAAAAAAAAAAAAAGAAAGAATCTTCCCGTAATACATCTAAATACCAGGCCATATATTGTTGTTCTTACACCTTGAAACCTTGCAACCTAAATACGAAATCCTACACACATACACCGTAAAATATTATAAATCCCTCAACCTAAAAATGCGAAATCTTGCACATATACACCGTAAAATATTATATCCCGCAACCTAAAAATACGAAATCTTACACATATACACCGTAAAATATTATATCCCGCAACCTAAAAATGCGAAATCTTACACATATACATCAAAAAATATTATATCCTGCAACCTAAATATGAAATCTTACACTTGCACCGTAAAATATTATATCCCGCAACCTAAATGCGAAATCATACACTTGCACCGTAAAATATTATATCCCGCAACCTACAAATACGAAATCCCACATATACACCGTAAAATATTAAATCCCGCAACCTAAATACTAATTCTTACACATACACACCGTAAAATATTAAATCCCGCAACCTAAATACGAAATCTTACACATATACACCGTAAAAATATTATAAATCCCGCAACCTGAAAATGCAAAATCTTACACATATACACCGTAAAAATATTATAAATCCCGCAACCTGAAAATGCAAAATCTTACACATATACACCGTAAAATATTAAATCCCGCAACCTGAAAATGCGAAATCTTACACATATACACCGTAAAAATATTATAAATCCCGCAACCTGAAAATGCAAAATCTTACACATATACACCGTAAAATATTATAAATCCCGCAACCTAAATATGAAATCTTACACTTGCACCGTAAAATATTATATCCCGCAACCTAAATGCGAAATCATACACTTGCACCGTAAAATATTATATCCCGCAACCTACAAATACGAAATCCCACATATACACCGTAAAATATTAAATCCCGCAACCTAAATACTAATTCTTACACATACACACCGTAAAATATTATATCCCACAACCTAAATACGAAATCCCACATATACACCGTAAAATATTATAAATCCCGCAACCTAAATGCGAAATCTTACACATATACACCCGGTAAAATATTAAATCCGCGCAACCTAAATTCGAAATTTTACACATACACCGTAAAATATTAAATCCCGCAACCTGAAAATGCGAAATCTTACACATGTACACCGTAAAATATTATAAATCCCGCAACCTAAATACGAAATCTTACACATATACACCGTAAAAATATTATATCGCGCAACCTAAAAATGCGAAATCTTACACATATACACCGTAAAAATATTATAAATCCCGCAACCTGAAAATGCAAAATCTTACACATATACACCGTAAAATATTAAATCCCGCAACCTGAAAATGCGAAATCTTACACATGTACACCGTAAAATATTATAAATCCCGCAACCTAAATACGAAATCTTACACATATACACCGTAAAAATATTATATCGCGCAACCTAAAAATGCGAAATCTTACACATATACACCGTAAAAATATTATATCCTGCAACCTAAATATGAAATCTTACACTTGCACCGTAAAATATTATATCCCGCAACCTAAATGCGAAATCTTACACATACACCGTAAAGTATTATAAATCCCGCAACCTAAATACGAAATCTTACACATGTACATCGTAAAGTATTAAATCCCGCAACCTAAATACGAAATCTTACACATATACACCGTAAAATATTATAAATCCCGCAACCTAAATTCGAAATCTTACACATATGCACCGTAAAATATTAAATCCCGCAACCTACAAATACGAAATCCCACATATACACCTAAAATATTAAATCCCGCAACCTAAATACGAAATCTTACACATATACACCGTAAAAATATTATAAATCCCGCAACCTGAAAATGCAAAATCTTACACATGTACACCGTAAAATATTAAATCCCGCAACCTGAAAATGCGAAATCTTACACATGTACACCGTAAAATATTATAAATCCCGCAACCTAAATACGAAATCTTACACATACACACCGTAAAATATTATATCCCACAACCTAAATACGAAATCCCACATATACACCGTAAAATATTATAAATCCCGCAACCTAAATGCGAAATCTTACACATATACACCCGGTAAAATATTAAATCCGCGCAACCTAAATTCGAAATTTTACACATACACCGTAAAATATTAAATCCCGCAACCTGAAAATGCGAAATCTTACACATGTACACCGTAAAATATTATAAATCCCGCAACCTAAATACGAAATCTTACACATATACACCGTAAAAATATTATATCGCGCAACCTAAAAATGCGAAATCTTACACATATACACCGTAAAAATATTATAAATCCCGCAACCTGAAAATGCAAAATCTTACACATATACACCGTAAAATATTAAATCCCGCAACCTGAAAATGCGAAATCTTACACATGTACACCGTAAAATATTATAAATCCCGCAACCTAAATACGAAATCTTACACATATACACCGTAAAAATATTATATCGCGCAACCTAAAAATGCGAAATCTTACACATGTACACCGTAAAATATTATAAATCCCGCAACCTAAATACGAAATCTTACACATATACACCGTAAAAATATTATATCGCGCAACCTAAAAATGCGAAATCTTACACATATACACCGTAAAAATATTATATCCTGCAACCTAAATGCGAAATCTTACACATACACCGTAAAGTATTATAAATCCCGCAACCTAAATACGAAATCTTACACATGTACATCGTAAAGTATTAAATCCCGCAACCTAAATACGAAATCTTACACATATACACCGTAAAATATTATAAATCCCGCAACCTAAATTCGAAATCTTACACATATGCACCGTAAAATATTAAATCCCGCAACCTACAAATACGAAATCCCACATATACACCTAAAATATTAAATCCCGCAACCTAAATACGAAATCTTACACATATACACCGTAAAAATATTATAAATCCCGCAACCTGAAAATGCAAAATCTTACACATGTACACCGTAAAATATTAAATCCCGCAACCTAAATACGAAATCTTACACATATACACCGTAAAAATATTATAAATCCCGCAACCTGAAAATGCAAAATCTTACACATGTACACCGTAAAGTATTATAAATCCCGCAACCTAAATACGAAATCTTACACATGTACATCGTAAAGTATTAAATCCCGCAACCTAAATACGAAATCTTACACATATACACCGTAAAATATTATAAATCTCGCAACCTGAAAATGCAAAATCTTACACATATACACCGTAAAATATTAAATCCCGCAACCTACAAATACGAAATCCCACATATACACCGTAAAGTATTATAAATCCCGCAACCTAAATACGAAATCTTACACATGTACATCGTAAAATATTATAAATCCCGCAACCTAAATTCGAAATCTTACACATATGCACCGAAAAATATTACATCCCGCAACCTAAATACGAAATCTTACACATACACCGTAAAATATAAAATCCTGCAAACTGAAGTGCGAAATCTACACATATACACCGTAAAATATTATAAATCCCGCAACCTAAATACGAAATCTTACACATATACACCGTAAAATATTATAAATCCCGCAACCTAAAAATGCGAAATCTTGCACATATACACCGTAAAATATTATAAATACCGCAACCTAAATACGAAATCCTACACATATACACCGCAAAATATTAAATTCCGCAACCTCAAAATGCGAAATCTTACACATGTACATGGCAAACACAAACCTTAATCCCTAAACCTAACACCTGAGCCCTAAACCTAAACCCTAAGCACTAAACCTTAAACGCTGAAATCATAAAATCTAAACCGTCAAACCTAAACCGTCAAACCTAAACCGTCAAACCTAAACCGTCAAACCTAAACCGTCAAACCTAAACCGTCAAACCTAAACCGTCAAACCTAAACCGTCAAACCTAAACCGTCAAACCTAAACCGTCAAACCTAAACCGTCAAACCTAAACCGTCAAACCTAAACCGTCAAACCTAAACCGTCAAACCTAAACCGTCAAACCTAAACCGTCAAACCTAAACCGTCAAACCTAAACCGTCAAACCTAAACCGTCAAACCTAAACCGCCAAACCTAAACAAAAAACTGTGAACCTTAAACCCGGAACCATTAAAATTAACCCCTCAACCCTAAACTGTGAACCCTAAACCCTAAACCCTGAAGCCTGAACCCTGAACCCTAAACCCTGAACCCCTGAACCGTAAACCCTGAACCCTGAACCCTAAACCCTAAACCCTGAACCCCTGAACCGTAAACCCTGAACCCTAAACCCTAAACACTGGAAGCCTGAAACATGGACGATGAACCCTAAACCATGAACCCCAAACCTTACTTCCCTCAGACCACCAAACCTTACATGCTAACATCTGAACCCTAAACCCTCAACCTTACTCTATTCCCTCAGAACATAAAACCTTAACCCCGAATCCGGAACCCTGAATCCTAAACCCTAAACCCGGAACCCTAAACCCTAAACCCTAAACCCTAAACCCTGAATCCTAAACCCTGAACCCTAAACCCTAAACCCTGAACCCTAAACCCTAAACCCTAAACCCTGAACCCCTAAACCCTAAACCCTAAACCCTAAACCCTGAACCCTAAAACCTGAATCCTAAACCCTGAACCCTGAACCCTGAACCTTACTTCCTTACTTACTCAGATCATGAAATATTGCTCCCTTAGAACATGAAACATTACTTCCTTAGATAATTTTTACTTACCTACTGCTGTTTCCAGTTCCTTCTTCAGACAGTTATCCATTTCACCACCCCCTGTTTTGCATGATTGTGCTTTCTGTAGGACTTCTTTTAATTTCCCTTCTGATGATCCTCCCTTGGGATTCATCCGATTGTGTATATCACCGGCCTTCTTTTCTTTTAACAATAGAAGAATGTCCTTATTTTTGTCTTTTCCTTTCCTTTCCTTTCCTTTCCTTTCCTTTCCTTTCCTTTCCTTTCCTTTCCTTTCCTTTCCTTTCC